>NW_015150837.1:408161-425612 GCF_000732505.1 Cyprinodon variegatus
TGTCTTGACCATGTCTACATGCCTAAATGCACTGAGTTGCCGCCATGTGATTGGCTGCTTAGAAATTAAGTGTTAACGAGCAGTTGGACATGTGTACCTAATAAAGTGGCCGGTGAGTGTAAATCTTTTAGTTTATAAATCTAAATATAATTAACTAGGGTCATTACCTTTTTAACTTTTCAATTAGCTTTTTACTTTTTATTTTTCCTAACTTTTTTTCCCCAACTCAATTTCCAGTAGGTAATATATCATTCAAACATTCATCTTATTGGTCAAATGCCAGAATAAGATGTACAGCCATGCAGCAGTATCTTTGATGAATGGATGGATATAGATCTTGTGATTCTAGAATTCACTGGGGGGGGGACTCCATTTGTAAGGGGTATGCAAGTGATCAAAAATGGTAAATTGCCATATAAAGGGTTAATGGGATTCTACATTCATACTTTGCTTTTATAAGCCAGATTTATTAAAGTTGTACTTTTGACATGTTCTCTGAACTGCAGCTCCCTCACAGTTACCAAAGGGCCTACTGGCTTCTTCTCATGCTGTTGCTCACCCTTTCTTGTTGGACAGGTTAGGGTCACAGATGTGTTGGCGAGTTCGCGTTTTTGTGTTTATCCTTTAATATTATTTTTCTTCCTTTGAGTGAGTGCAAAACTATTTTATATCACTAGAAGCAGTAAACTGGTTCCTTAACGCAGCTTTCTGGGACCACCACTTAATGAACTAGAGCTCCATCACCATGCAAAGGTGTAGGTGATCCAATAAATAAAGTAAGTCATTTTTCAATTTGACGGGTCCAAAAAAATAAGGTATTACCTGTTTGCATTTTAATTAAAAATACTTCTGTCCAATTCTTCATTCATCAGCGGCACGAAAAGGGAAATTACTATAAACTGTGAAATTGTATTTTCCACAGATAATGAATGACATTTTTGGTTTTGTTCACATCCTAAAGCCACAAGGCCTCAGCTATGTTCTCCCACTTGTTGTTGTGTCAACAGGAACCGTTGAGGTGATCGTGACTGTAGGTGGAGAGGACGACAAGGTGGTGCTGCGCAGCGTGGAGAGTTTTGATCCCGTGACGAACCATTGGAAGAACCTGGCCTGTTTGCCCTTCGCAGTCAGCAAACACGGTCTTGTCGTCTCAGGTGAATTTCTCTCTGGAGCTGAAGCAATCGGGTTGATCAATCATTTAAATAATAGTCAACTAATTTAGTAATCGATTGATTGTCAACTGGATTATAGAGACTCTTTAACTTGCCTTTAGCTGACAGAGAAACCTGCTTAGAGCAGTAATTTTATCAAAATTGTAAAAGATATATAGATCTCATTTTAGATTAAAAAAAAAAGGAATAATAAAAAAACCTTAAAAATAAAAAAAAGTGAAATAGTTTTAGTTTCACCTGGTTTAATTACATAAAAAGACTTGGCTATCCGATTATTAAGGAAAAATAATTGACAGATCCATCGATTTGCATTATAATGCAATAATCGTTAATTGCTCTTTCTTATTCCTTTGCTAAATACTAAGCTGAATCATCTCCAGCATGAAAGTTTGTTTTTCATGTTTCTCCTCCATGCTTACGTAGACTCGACGCTATATTTGGCGGGCGGAGAGTTCCCAGATGGCTCAGCCAGCAGAGAGATGTGGCGCTATGACCCCTGCTTTGACTCCTGGATAGAGATGGCTCCTATGAACGTAGCTCGCTCTGAGTTGGGTAGGAAAGCCTCATCACAGTATTTCCTGCTGTGTACTAACGGCTTACCTTCTGCTAAAGTGTGATTCATATATATTCCAGCTTAACAAATTAAAACTTATAGGACAGATTATGAAGAGATGGTGGCACATTGGACCTTTTTTATGAGCATGTTTCTAATCACTTGGGATTATGGTTTGATTGTGGGGTCTTTGCTAATATATTAAAGCTGTTATGATCTTTAATTGCTTCAGTCTGTTAGGTTTGAATTCAAGAATATTATGAACTATAAACACAAAACCTTTCGACTAAAATTCCTTCTGTCAGGCTTTTACACATCTATGTTTTAGTAGATAACCCTACAAGAGTTACACACACCAAATATTGTTTTATACAATCCAACTTCTTCTTTCCCATATGATGTTTTAGCTCTGATTATTCACCTATACAATATTGAACAATATCAGGATGAAACATACCTAGTTTATCACTGATTTTCTGTTATGGAATGTCAGAAAAGTCTTGATCAAGTGGAAGTCATCAATAATTGGCACCAGAAAGACTTGCCCATTTGTCAGTAACCAGTAAGTTACATAAACTTTAAAAGGAGGTAAATCTAAGTGGATTATTACTATCGACTCATTTATATTGGGGATTTTAGATGCAGGCTGATTTATTTCAGTATGCATTCATTTATTTTATTTTTTTTACTCGCGTCCCTAATCACTGCTAAAAGTAGGTCTAAGTAGTAAAGAAATGTGTTTCAAACTGTTGACACAAGGCTTGCTCAGTGTTGTGGTGGTCACTTCTGAAGCATGAATCTGAGTGGTTCAGTTTGAATAAAAGCCTTTTAACAGTGCAGGTCTGTTTCAGGTCTAGCCATGCTGGATGGCTTTGTTTACGCCGTCGGAGGCTGGGAGGGCCGAGGGCGTCTGAGCTCAGTGGAGTGCTACAATCCCCGCACCAACTCCTGGCAGTTTACACCATCTGTAAAAATGGCCGTTACAAGCCCTGCAGTTGTTGCCTTGGATGGTTTGCTCTACGTCACTGGTAGGGAACGTGCATAAGGTTCTTAATGTTTAACCATAAGGATATAAATGTTAACAGTTTTCTGTTGATGCTGGTAGGAGGCGCAGTTCTTGAGGATGGAGACGGCACTGACCTCGCTCAGGTCTATAACCCCAAAACTGCAGTGTGGACAGAGGTCGCCCCGATGCAGATTGCACGGTCTGGTTCAGCTGCTTGTACGCTGAAAGGAAGGCTCTACGTTATAGGTAACGCTGTCGTTCCTCTTGTTTTAGTTTTTTCCCGCAAAGTTGGGGTCTTTTCTGATTAGATGGTTGCTTTTTAGGGGGGTGGCATGCCTCAACTGAAAACACTGATAAAGTCGAGTGTTTCAATCCAAAAACCAATCAGTGGACGATGTGCGCTCCCATGAAGGAGCGCCGCTACCGGCCGGGGGCTGCTGTAGTGGATGGAAAGATTTATGTTTTAGGAGGTGAAGAGGGTTGGGACAGGTGAGTCAGTCCTTTCTATAATTGAGGATTTAATTCTTAGAGATACTTAATCTGTAGTTTCTAATTTCATTGTTGCCTTTTTTTATTCTTATCCTTTGTACAGATATCATGACACTATTGAACGGTACTGTGAAGAAACTGATGCCTGGGAGATTGTCGGGGAGATGCCCACCAGTCGTAGCTGGCTCAGCTGTGCATCTCTGCAGCTGATGAAGAATGTCCATATAAGCAGTGGTCCTGCCACGCCAAGTGAAAACTGAAGCCTGACATTGAGTGGAAACACTTCAGTGGTTTAAGATCATTTGCGCTCCATCAAACAACCGTATAACAACATGCTTGTTGAGGCTGCTTGACAAAGGAGCCTGGAGGAGTCGCAAAAGGAGCAGCTTGGGTTTTCCGGTTGGTTCTAAAATATAATGCCTTATGGAGTTACACTGAGTCACTTTGGCTACTCCAGGATGTTTTCTCACAGGATCTCAAGTTACTGACCCACAGTCTCTTCACCAGTATGGACTTTTGCTCTGTTCAGTGTTAAACCATTTACGGTTCCTTGTTGACATCTGGGTGCCATAAACTGAAGAAGTTTCTGGCCAACATACTGTATTATGTATTTTGAAGACCTGTCTAAAGATGTTAAAGTTCTGTGAGGTACATTACATTGTGAATTATTTTATTTTTGGTATGTTGCCATTGGTGTGCGAGGCAAGGAGGGAGACCTGTGAGCAGTCTTTTGTAATGAAACTTTGTATTTTCTGAAGGATTGTCTTTTCAACCTGTGATCTGTAGAATTTATTTTTGTAATGTTGCGAGTACTTCATGTTGGTAAATGTAGAGTTCATTTACAGTAAATAAATAACTTTAATATAAGTTTGCATGGGAGTTTGAATATATCACATTATAAAATTATTTTAATTTTTTTTACCCATCCCAAAGAATTTTATATCTACAAAATAAAAGATGTGGACTCTGTTAAAGTATAAGTTCTGTGGCATGTACTAGATTTTATTAAAGGCTGTCAGAGTAATGGTGCTGAAGGCAAAAGTATGGCACTGTTTCCAGATTTATATTTAGCTCGACATTATATTGAAATCCAATGCAATATCCTTCCACTAAGCCATTTAACACCCTTTAATTGGTCTGTCAAAAATTCCAGCAGAGAGCCTCAAGAAAACTTGGCTTACAGATTTTTATTTTTTTTTTGGAGCAAAGTGTAATAAAATTCTTACTTGGTGGAATATAATAAAAGTATACTTTTGAATTCGGTCTCAAATTACAGAGAAAAGCTAATATATTTTTGGTCAGTATATGAAAGCCGAAATGTATCAGAAACATATCAGTACTCCAGGATATATTAAACCAATATTATGTAACAACATAAGATGTATAATTAAATGAAAGACCATTTTAAAAGTATGTTTAGGTTATTTAAGCTTAATATTTTTAACATTTATAATTATTTTCTGGTTAAGTGTTGTCTTCACAAATGTTATTTAAATGTATGCTTTTATTAATAAACAGATTCATCTAAGTACTCTAATTACATTGACCGATATTATCATGTGCTTCGTCCTTTTGGTTGTTGGTTTTTTCTTTTTTAGAAACCAATAATCAAAAACTAAAAACAAGTAGATGTAAAAGCCCTGAAAAAGGGGTCAATTGAATAAATGAGCTAATGTAAGCTTGTAGTGACTGAGGAGAAAGTCAATACAAGACTCCCCCTGCTGGTCATATACAGCACTACATGTGCGGAACCAAATAAAACATGACTGTACTTAAACCAAACTGCTGTTAAGGAACATTGTGTGTGTGTGTATATATATATATATATATATATATATATATATATATATATATATATAATAACATTCAAGTCTGAAATAGATAAAATGTGCAGATATAACCATAGACAGTCAATATAGATCCAACTTGTAATGACCACATATAGGCACCTGATATATTTTCACTCTTGGGTGCTTTTTCATCTACAAGCCTTGAAATATCTCAAACAAGCTGGTCTAGGTGAATTGGGATTATGTAAACCAGAAGCTTTTGTCAGCATGTTATTTCTATTCTATTTCATTTTTTTGTTGTTTTTCTATGGTTAGAAATGTCTATTTTGTTATATAAATCATTTACATGTTCCTCTTATATATTTTCTTAATAATAATAAAAAAAAAAAAACATTTACCCAAATCAGCTATATAAATTAAGTGTCGATTCTAGCATGGAATGGACTCACAAATTAACATTTTTATTAGATTTGTTTCGAATATTTTATTTTGAAATCCGGGTGACGTGAGGCGCTGTGCATTGTGGGTCAGTCCTCCGCCATATGTGTCTTTCTACCGGCTGAAGGAGAGAACCGGGAGTCATGAAAGGAGTCCGCTCTCTGAACAATTTGTCGGTTAGTTTTGTGTTGTTGTTTTTTTAATCTATTAGCAGTTTAATAAGAAAGGCTTAAATACGTGTAGTTCTTTTTCTTAACCTGGTTAGAAGTTGAAGTAGCATTTAGCTCCACCTATTAGCAAGATGGCTAACTAGCTTCCCTTATGTTCAGTAAAACCAGCCTGTGTAATTGGATCAGTTAAACAGACCAGTAATTTTACATGATAACAGTAGTTATTCCCTACAGTAAAAACAAATCCTGTAACGGATAGATGCTGTTTAATTTGATTTCGTTGCTTTTGCTTAGCCGCAACCTGAAGGTCATCTCTGAGCTCGTTTCTTTTTAGTTGTTGTAATTGTAAGGTTGTCAGAGGGAAATACTGAGATCACATATTTCTAACATTGTTACAACCTACTGATGTGTTGGAACAGCTATCCCATATCATCTTCCCAGGATGTAGTCAACATGTCAATAAGGGGAACCTGTTGGGTTATTTTAGGTGAAGAACCTTTACTGTGTAGGAACTGAGCTGCTATTGCTTCAACGTATGAAATCAGTTTATTTGACTTTTATCAACACAAAAATATTTTTAAAACATTTGAGAAAAAAAAAGAAAGAGTTAGTCTTTTTTCCCCCCCCTCTGAAGTGTGTCATGCTTCAACAATAACAATGTTTTGTTGGGATTTAAGATATGGAACAAAACAAATATTGCCTGATAATGACAAGAAAAGTATATTTTTCAAGTTTTTTTTTTTTTAATTTAAAAATTCCAAGTAAAAAAAATAAGTTGTCAGAACTTTGTATGGTCATCTTTCACTGTAGTTTCAGTTCTTTGGGATATCTCTCTACTAGCTTTCCATCTCTAAAGGCTAATTATTTCTATCTTTATAAAACTACTCAACCTCTTTCAGATCGACTTGAGAGCATATGTGGACAGAAGTTTTCAAGCTTAGCAAATAGCAACAGATTTTAAATTAGTTTTACATCTGGGCTTAGATTTTTAATCAACATTGCACTAATAAATACATTTCTGAATGATAGTTTAACTTTTTGAGAAGTGTATTTTTAAGTAAAATCGAGGGCTGTTGGATATATTCATCTTTTTGCTCTAATTTATGTTTGAATTTCAAAAGCATATTTTCATGTTAAGTTTAGGATTGTTTATGCATAACTTTGTAGTAGAAAATATGGAGTAGTGCTGCAACTAATGATTGTTTTGCAAAGGGATTCATCTGTTGATTGTTTTTTTCGATAATTGATTAATAATCAAACAACCAAACTTAACCAACTAAATTAAACCAGATGGAACTAAAATGTTAGAGATTAAAATGTTTTTTTTTTTTTTTATCTTAAATGCAAAGTGTTCACATATTTTTTTTTTTTTTTACAATTTTGACATAATTACTGCTCTAAGTGGGTTATTCTGTCAACTAAAGGCATGTTTTAGAGTATACTCCATTGAATGATTAATCAATGACTAAATTAGTTGACGTAATTCTGTAGTCGATGAATCAAGAATAATCCGATTAATTGTTTCAGCCCTAGTATAGAGCAAATATTTACAGTTCATCTTCTGTCCATATTTCCCACAGAAACGCTGCTACGCTGCTACCAGGCGCGGCCAATCTTTGATCGAACCCCTCACCAGTGTAAAACCTGCCCAGGCTGCACCTCTTCCACCTCAGAATGTCCAAGTAGGTGCTGCTCACTTCAATTTTTCTGAAATGTGATGGGAAAAGCAGTGGAACTCTATGGGTTGATTTTATACACTGTTTTTCTCTGCTCCTTCAGGTGTCGAAACTGCCGAATGGTCTGGTGATAGCATCACTGGAAAACTACTCCCCGTTATCAAGTGTCGGTGTGTTTGTAAAAGCTGGGAGTCGTCATGAGAATGTGGAGAACTTGGGTGTTTCTCATGTGCTGCGACTTGCCGCTAACCTGGTAATGTATATAAGAGTGTGTGAGAGGATTTGACTCTTTTCTTTAAAGATGTTTCAGCATCTGGCTTATGCATGCATTGTCTTTATCTTTATTTTTTGTAGACCACAAAGGGAGCATCTGCCTTTAAGATCTGTCGCAGTGTGGAGGCTTTGGGAGGAAGCCTGAGGTGAATAAAGAGTCACTATGACAGTTTATCTCTTATTATCAAAATTTTGCACTTTTAGTCAACTGTGCTCTCTTTTTTTTTTTACATCTAGTGTGACAGGATCAAGAGAAAATATCATCTACTCTGCAGAATGCCTGAGAGATGACCTGTATGTTTTACTTCTGCTTTCTATATACTGCACACAGTGTATATATATATATATATATATATATATATATATATATATATATATATATATATATAAAAAACCTGATTTATTTCTTTGTGTTTGACCTTGTGTAGACATTCACTGTTGGATCTTCTGGTCAACGTGACCACAGCTCAGGAGTTTCGGCCGTGGGAGGTAGATGAGCTGACATCCAGGGTGAAAGTTGACAAGGCTTTGGCTCAACAGTGTCCACAGATAAGTGCGTAGCAAACTGTTCAACATTTTTGCTTGTTGTTACACCTCTCTTGTGTTTAATTAGGATTTATATGACAAACCAACCCACAGTAGTCTATAACTGTAAAGTGGAAGGAAAACTGTTTGTCAGAAACTTCTTTAATACAGCTATGAATGTTTTAGAGCATAATTCTACCAGTTTCATACATGTAGGGAAGGGTTTTCCCCCCCCATTTTTCTGGATGCATTAAAAAGACCTTTTCGATTACCAAAATTGTTGGTTTCCAAATTGAACATTGATCTTAACTTTGACTACAACATTTGATCATTTTATTGGTTTGAACCACATGGCTGCATGTTTAGGGTTGTTGTCTGCAGAAGAAAAAAACCCACCAACAGCACAACTCCACAGATGCAAATCCTTCAAAGTTACCTTGGACCTATTTATTATTGTTCTCTTCCCCAACTTTGGTTTAGAAGGACAACCATTGGTATCAATGATGAACTTAGCAATGCGAAGATTGGTGTTCAAAGTGCGGTTGTGTTTTGTTATGTAGGACTTTAATCAAAGGGTGAAGCAAATTTAAATTCATCCAAAAGGTATCTGATTTTTCTCTAATAAAAATTTTTTTTCGATTTTCTTTGACACTGAAGTTTGTTGCTTCAACGTAATAGGGTTTTGCGTTGTCTTTTGTTAAAAGCCTTGTCTTTGTTTTTGTTTCTTTTCCTTTTTTTGTTGAAGGTATAATTGAGAAGTTGCATGAAGCAGCATATAAGAACGCCTTGTCCAACTCTCTGTACTGCCCTGACTTTATGGTTGGTCGTGTCTCCTCTGAACAGGTTTGGATCTTTTGTTTCTTTTTTCTGAATGATCATTATGAAGGTTTGCAGCTTGTGCAGCTGTGATAAAGTTGTTTGGTAGTTTATGTGGAACTCTGACATATATTTCCTGCTTATTCTTCTCTTCCCTGTAGCTTCACTCCTTTGTTAAAGATAATTTTACCACTGGCAGAATGGCTCTTGTAGGAGTAGGTAAGTGCTATCTTGTCTGTGCCACTCTGATTACTTTTTTTTCACAATATTTGAGCTTGTCCTAAGGGGTTGCTACCTTAGAACTGATCAGTATAATGAATTTAAAACTGGCTCTCTGTTCCATTCATGTACCCAGGTGTCAATCACTCTGTCCTGAGGCAGGTGGGCGAGAGTCTTCTGAGCGCTCACAGTGGAGCTGGAGCACCTGTGGCTAAAGCAGCATACCGTGGAGGTAAATGCATGCTAAAAATAATGAGCCATTGGAGATGTATTTACTGCAGTTTTCTTTACTGAACATGTAACCTGCATATTACAATAAGAAAACATTATTAGTATTTCTAAATGGCAGCAATAGATGAAATTTACTGCCAAATTTCTTTAATTCAAACAGGGTCAGATTTAAATGTATAAAAGCATAACCACAAATACTTGGTTTAATGTTCCAAGGCGGGTTGGAATAAAACACTGGGTTTTAATCAAACTCCTGCTTGAATATTTTCACACTTTCATTAAAAATGTTAATTAGTGTCTTACCTCTACAGACCCAGCATTTCATCATGCTTAAAACCTAAAAAGGAAGCTGTTTAAGGAGAAGTAATCCGAATCAAAAGGGTTTTTTGAAGGGACAAAACAGGCTGATGTCATAGAGAGATGTGGCCCCTTACTCAACCACAGTTGTAGCTGGGTCCCACAAAGATGTCATTACTTTCAGTAAATCACAGGTTATTAAAAAGTTTGGGATTCATTCAATATTTTGCTTGTGTGTTTCAATCCGATGGACCTTAGATATAATCCAGAACTACATCCAGTTTTTGTTCATTTGTTGAATCATTATTCCAGCCTGAAACCAAAATACAAACAAAAAAAGACCCCTGATAATTCAAGCCCAAAGTGAAATTCATGATCCCGATGAGTGTGTGAATTTCTGACTGGATTTGTGTTCGTGTCTCTTTACCTTAAAACACCAAAGTGTGACCATTGAACTCCTAAAACGTTAACATTTGTCTTGAGGTCTGAGTTCCTCAAAGCAGAGGTATTTAATTGGGAAATAGCAACCCCTAGTGGGTTTGTCAAGGCACTGCATGGAGGAAGTGTGAGATTTTTTGTTTTTAGTTATGTTTTTATTTAATTTAAGAGAAGAGATACAAAACATCAGTCGATTGAGTTTCTTGATCGATATTGGGTTTTTTGTGTTGGCTGATACACGCATGCATTTAAAGATTCAGTAGGACATTCAGAAGCCATAATTACCTTGATACTTCAGTGAATGTCTCATTTTGTTTAAATTGAGAATTGTGTAACATTTGTTACATCGTCTCATTTTGATCATGTAACTGGAGAAAACATGCATCACTCAATCCACTTTAACAATGTTTTTAATCAAACAGCAAACTTATAGATTAAGGCAAAAAATAATGCATGTCATAAGTTTGTAGCTAAGTTTTATTAACGCTGTTCATTTGTATGAAGGTGAACTGCGCATGCAGAATGGTGATGACCTGGTCCACGCGCTGGTCGTTAGCGAGGGTGGTGTGATGGGCACCCCTGAAGCTAATGCCTTCACCGTGCTGCAAAGGATCCTGGGAGCTAGTCCTCATGTGAAGCGGGGCGCCAACCTCTCCAGTAAACTGAGCCAGGGTGTTGCCAAAGCTACAGCCCAGCCATTTGATGTAAGCAGAGGAGCAGTGGATGTCCGATTCAGTGGATTTATGGCAGCTTTTACCTTTTTTACTCCAGTAGAATATTCTTTTATTGTCTATTGGTGCATGGAAATTAGGATATTTAAAGTTGCATTTTTCCTAAAGGCAACCATCCTAATGTCTCTATCCTCTTTTTTTGTCTTTAGGCCACTGCTTTCAATGCTTCATACTCGGACTCTGGGCTTTTTGGCGTCTATACCATTGCACAAGCCAACTCTGCTGGAGAGGTAAAAAGCTAATAAAAAAAAAAATAAAAAAAGACAGATGTCATGTGCACGCAGTTTATTCTAACTGTATTTGTTTCTGCAGGTCATAAGAGCTGCCATTGCCCAGGTGAGAGGTGTTTCAGAGGGAAGTGTAACGGAGGCAGACATCACCAGAGCAAAGTGAGCTCAATGAAAAAAATTTGTTGTCTTTCATACGCAAACACATTTTCATTTTTTCAACTGTCTTTTTTTTTCATGTTTTGCATAGGAACCAGGTGAAAGCAGATTATTTGATGTCCATAGAGAGCTCTGAGGGCCTGATGGAGGAGGTCGGGGCCCAGGCTCTGAGCACTGCAGCCTACAAGACTCCTGAATCCGTCCTCCAGGCCATAGATGCCATCACCAAGAATGATGTTGTTAAGGTAAGAGATCATCAGATTTTTTTTTTTGTTGTTGTTTTAAAATATTCTTATCCATTTTTGTTTTTATATGACCCACAACCCTTATTTTATTCACTTTAAAAATGTGTGAATGGCTAAATTGTGTTTGGAGGCAGGAGGTTTGATGAAAAAACAAATAAATAAACCGGAGATGAGAAAAACAAATTTAAACCATTGAGAAGCAACGTTTGGACTAACATTTCATAACTGATGTTTTGTTTATTCGCAACGCCTCCGCTACTTCATTTGACCTCAGGTGTGTTGTCATGGTAACAGAACTGTAATGTGCTCAAGTAGCCAATGTCCTTGCCTTTTTTTAACATGGGCTCTTAAATTTCTCCTCCTGAATTCTCTCTGTTTTCTATAAGAAAGTAACACATTTATTGAAAACAATATTTAGTGAAATCTAGTTTCTCTTATTTTTATTAACAAATGCCTTCTGCAGAGGGTGGATAGCATTTACCCTGCAAATAAATTCTGAATAACTAAAATGGTTTTAGTTTTAAGTGCTGCAGCAGATTATGTTGATGCCTGGACTCTAATTATTCAAGTGATTCAAGGACCAAGCTTCTTAAGTTCATTCAGGACAAATATCTGGCTCTAGTCTTAGTTTAATTATAACCTTCCCTGTTGATATATGGGTACCAGGTATGGTTATCAGCAGTGGAGGGAGACAAAAAATGTTGGAAAGAAGTGTAGAAAAAGACAGATATTTTTAAAGACATAGGTTCAGTTTAAACTTAGAAAAAAAAGAAATCCTCACAGTAAACCTGCTGCCATCCACTGAGCTTCACTCTCAGCACTACCAGATGTGGCTCACTTACTGCATGGATGTTCTTGATATTTTAGATTTCATTTTTTTTATCAGCCTAAAGGGGACTGAATACAAAGACGTGAATTAAACTGGCCCACACCTGCTTTTGGTTGTCATAGTGATGGAAGAAAAGTTCAAGGCTTGTGGAGACTTTAACACAACACTTTTTTTATTTTATTAATTATGTGTGCGCTCAAGGCTGGAAGTTTCTGCAAAACTTTACTGTGGTTCGATTATAACAATAAATGCATTTAGATTTTTATAGCTATTTTGAAATAATTGCACTTGATATAAATCATTTTAATTATATCCCTAACTGTTCTCTTTTATCTTTGTAGGCAGCCAAAAAATTTGTTGATGGAAAGAAGACCATGGCAGCAAGTGGACACCTTGTTAATACACCATTTGTAGATGAATTATGAAAAATAAAATCACAGAGATCATTTATTGTACCTCAGCGTTGATGCAACGGCATAAATAAAAGAAAGTGAGCTGCAGAATCACAATGCATTTCATCTTTTATGGGGGGTTTTTGGCAGCATAATTGTATATCTATGTAAATGAAAGTACTAGCAGTAAATTCTGCAACTTGATCTGAAATCAGCCCTATTCTAATGTGATTGAGTTCTAATAAGATAACTACTCTCTGTCATTATTGAAATAACATATTCTCCACCAGCGTATTACATGACATCAAAACTATGCAAGCACTAGAGGTGAAAGCTTTTTTGTGTCCTACCAATAATCACTTGCCATGCATGAAAAGGTATGTTTTGTTCCTCAGCCAGTGGAGGGACCCAGAAGCAAGCACACAGATAAAGTATGAGTGTTGAACAAATTTGGGATTTGTTGATCCAAATTCGTGCTCCACCATGTTTGGTTGTTTGGTCAGTAGAGTTAACACCTGCCATTTGGTCTTTGACATTTTAGCACTTCAGAGTGTCATTATCTTCAAAATGTACATAAAGAAAATAAAAACATTCTGGATTCAGTGTATAATTGTTTTTGTTTTTTAACTTTATGGTTAGATTAACTGTCTTGGGTTATTTTTCTGACCGTAATACGTTTATATGATCTAGTCTTTTAATTCTGAAGTCCTAAAAAATAATTCCTCTCATTTGTCCTTTCACAGTTCATAGATACAAACTCTTGGTTTATTCTACTGACTTTATGTGTATATATTTGTATGTATATATATACATTAATGCATGAGCAATGTGGAAGGTTTCTTAAACAACATTTCAGGTTTAAGTCGGTGTCATGTTATGAAAGGTATCCAGAGCTTTGTTCAGTTCCCCATCTAAATATAAAAGGGGCATGAAACAACTGTAAAATTACCCAGACCTGAAAAGACAGCCTAAGCAAATAAGTTGACCAAAGAAAGCATTAATTAGAGAAGTTTCCAGGGGGTAATTGGTGACTGCAGGAGCTGTCTCCACCCGCAGCTCAAATGGGGGAAAACATCACCCTGAAACTGAAAAATAAGATGTTTGATTTTAAGTACAAAGAAGCAAAAGAAATGACTAGTGAAAATAAAGCACAATCAAAAAAAATATATATATATTAAAAGCTGCAAAAAAACTTCAGACTGGGGCAAATGTTTAACTTCTAATACCTTCATGGGTTAGACTGTCAACTCTAGACCTCAATCTGAATGAATGCCAGTGTTTGTGTTAAAAATCTCTGTTCACTTGGACAACTTTTGTCATTTTTATACACATTGTGTACAAAACGAAATTTTGTTTTGTACAGCTTTCATGACCTTTCCATTTCTTAAAGTGTAGCAGTGATCAAATGCAAACAGTGTCAGAGAAAAGACATGGTACAAAAAAAAAAAAACTCCCTGCATTGATATGGAAGTTCAGAGTATTAAATATATATGGTGCAAATCATCCAGTGTTTTGGATTGGTGTTGTCAGTGTGATGCAGAGTCTGTGACATGATTTAGTTTTCTCAACGGTTCAGCAGTCTGATGACGGTGTGGAAGAAGCTGTTTTGGAATCTGCTGGTACTGCAATCAATGCAGCAAAGCCTCTTCTCAGAGGACAGCAGGGAGAACAGTCCATGGTGGGGGTTTGAGGGGCCATTGATGGTGTTACGGGCTCGGGACACGCAGAGCTAGGATGAAAAGTCTTTTATGGAGCGAAGAGGAGCCCAGATGATCTTCTCTGCTGTTTTCACCACTCTTATTACGTTCTTCCACTCTGAGACACTGCAGCCTCCACACCACACAGTGAGACAGCTGGTCAGAACGCTCTCTATGGTACTTCTGTAGAAGGTGGTGAGGATGGTTTGGGGCAGGTGGACTCTCCTCATCCTCCACAGGAAACACATGCACTTTTGTGCCCTTTTGACCAGTGGGTCAGTGTTTACAGTTTACGTTCACATATTGTTTTCTACTAATTCAATTCAGTTTATTTATATAGCGCCAATTCACAATACATGTCATCTCAGGGGATTTTACAGTTCACCAGATCATGCAGTCAAATTGATTGAAAGTTTTCTATCTAAGGAAAGTTGATTGCATCAACTCATTGACTCAAATGCAATCCCTCACACTAAGCATGCTTGTAGCGACAGTGGAGAGGAAAAACTCCCTTTTAACAGGAAGAAACTTCCAGCAGAACCAGGCTCAGTGTGAGCGGCTATCTGCCGAGGCCGACTGCGGTTCAAGGAGACAGAAGCAGAGATGCAAAAAGCAACTATAAAAGGCGGCCCAGTCCAGGAAACACAAAGGCAGTCAGATGAGCTCCGAGTCAACTCCCATGTCAGAGGATGAAGAGAGCACATCCAGCCAGTCACAGTCAGAGAAACAGGACTACACTGTAAAACAGGCAGATCTCCAACATCTATAAACAATCTATGTACTAACATCTACATACAAATCTGTTTTAGCTTTTTGCAGAAAAAAAAGCTTTTTACCACGTATCATTCCCTCATGTTGTATGCAGGCTACTTGTCTTTCAGAATCCCAATAAAACACACATTTGGAAGAGACTGGATTTTTCACTTTAATATGAACAAGAATATTTGTTTCCACTTTAGAAAAACATCTTAACGTGTTGCAGTATACATTGTGCCGTTTTATATGTGTGGTTTAAAAACAAGCCAGGTTTTTATGAAAACCTGTGTTTTGCATATCATTTGGCTGAGTATGCCTGCATTTTGTGTTTTTTTTCTAACTTGTGACACGCTGTTGTGTTTTGCATTATAGGACCATTGTATATGATGAATAATTGCCTCAAACCTGGGGACTCATGAAAACACAACCCCCCATTCTTCCAAAGTCTCGCGAGAAGAGAGCTGCAGCCCCCCTCTGTTCTGTGTGTGTTTGAGGCTGCGTATGGGGGGGGGGTTCGTTTGATGTCATTTGGCAGAAAGAGAGGCTGAGGTAGTGGTGGGCACACGGCTGGAAAACATAACAATAACGACACCGTTTCATCGTTAATCCCGGAGCTCTTAAACTCACAGTCGGAACGAAAGACGTCTCGCAGAGGTCCAGAGCGGGAGGAGAGGAAGGCAGCTGACTGGCTGGCTAATGGACTGAAAGTACCAGATGCTATTCCAGCGGAGAAGGAGAACCGACTCTATTCAGCAAGACATGGTGATGGGTTCCCGTTTTCCTGACGGGTAACTGTGAACCTAGCGTGGAAAGGTGGCTATTTCGGAGTGTAGGAACTAACGTCCTCATCCCCAGGACCTCAGTAGGTGTGACATTGTGTGTGAAATGCCATCGAGCAGCTTCTGGGCCGCAGCTCGGCTCACCGAGCCCGAATCTTGGAAATAGCTAGCTAGCTGTCTGCTAGCCGCAGCTGTACCCGATGCTGCTGCAGCGGCTGCTCCGAATCACAACACGAGCTGTCCGCGGCCTCAGCGCTGACTGAGCCTTTGTTTCGCATTACTGGACTTCAGCCGGGGCTTTTGAGATGTGATGCTTTTGTGCGTCACGTCTGAGCCTTTTGTAGCTGGGGTCTCACGCTTGCTTGACGCGAAGGGGCTAACGTTGCTGCAGAAATGCACAGCAGAACCTCAGCATCAGGCGACTGTTGAAGGGGGCGAGGTTGGACAGATAACAACCCACCCCGAGTCTCTGAAAGGCCGGGGGGTTCACCTTTAAATACCCGCCCCTCCTCATCCCCTCCCCGGTCACTCTTCGGTTCTTCTCCAGGCGACATGGATAAACTGACGATCATTTCAGGCTGTCTGTTCCTGGCTGCAGATATCTTTGCAATAGCCAGCATTGCAAACCCAGACTGGATCAACACTGGTGAATCAACAGGTAAACCAACTGCCTTTTAACTTTATAACACAATTTTAGTTCAGGAAAGTACAATTGTTTCACTTTTTAAAGTGACTGTAGGATCTGATTGAATCACCTCTGTAAAGTGCCTCGAGATGGCATGTGGTGTGAATTGGCGCTACATAAATGAATTGAATTGATTCAAAACTTTTATCATGGGGTCAAAGCTCAGGCAATATTACAGTAACAACACTGTTATAACATTTATTTTATTGGTACTAATGCAATCAACACTAAATGCAATCAATACTATATATTTATATATTTAGCGAAGTAATTTCCCTCTGGGATTATTAAAGTATGTCTTTGTATATACATGTATGTATGTATGTATCTGTGTCTATATATATATATATATATATATATATATGTATATATATGTGTGTGTGTATGTATATATATATATATGTATATATATATGTGTGTGTGTATGTATGTATACGTTTGGCACCTTGTTTTTGAGACTTTTAGCTGATATGACAAGTGAATTTCTCCACTTTGAGATGAATAAAGTCTATCTTATATTACCTAATTATGAAAAAACAACACATTTAACATTCATTCATAGGCTAAAAATGTATAACACAATTATTAGCTATGAAGGTGTTTTTCTATAACTGCTTAAACTGCAGTTATTATTATATTTATGGACTCTTCACCAGTAACATATTTGGTTTTTCTGCTCAGCTCATTACTTATATAACAGTGCTTAGCAGAAGCAAAAGAGTAAAACCAAAAACTTTATATGGAAGTAATGCTCTTTTTTCCTATTGTTTCTAGAGCTGAGTCTTTTTCTTTAAATCAAAAGCAGAAAGATATTAAGACATTTACAATGGACTTATTTATTGCCCTTGTAGTTCTTAA
>NW_015150837.1:425622-458380 GCF_000732505.1 Cyprinodon variegatus
TATATATATATATATATATATATATATATATATATATAATATATATATATATATATAATATATAAGGGGTGGAACGGTTGACAAAATCCACGGTTCGGTTCACGGTTTCCTGGTCACTGTTTTCGGTTCGGTATATGTAGATTGTTACACTGGAAAAAAAAAATCGAAATTTAGATAAGTTTTTTTTTTTTCTTAAAATAAGTGTATTTGTTCTTGGATTCAGTAGGTAAAAGAGAGATATTGCCAAGGAACAAGACAATTTACACTTGCAATAAGAAAACACAATTGCATTGTCTTATATCAGGTGCATTTTATCTAATTTTCTTATTTTAAGGGCAAAAATACTCATTCCATTTGCAAACTATCTAATTTACCTACTCAAAGTAAGCGTAAATACACTTAATTTAAGACATTTCTACTTATTTTTAGATCCTTTTTCCAGTGTACCCCGAAATCCCATAAAAAAAAAAATTAAATTAATGAAAAATACAAAAAAAAATAATAAATTGTAATTATTTTTAACGATCCGCGGAAACCCTGGATCATTTCCGCATGTTTTGCTGCTTTGAATTTAATCATCTCGCGCATGCCCTCTACGATTTCCAATGAACTCAGCGGAGGCTGTAGGCTTTGATTTGTGCAGGCGGTCTGGAGAGCTGACGGAGTATGTGGGATTTCGGGGTTAGCATGAGATGTTGGTCGTGTTGCTGTTAGCATAAACAAAACGTGTTGCACAATGCTTGCACACTGTTGCACTTTTATCCACAACTTTCTTTCCACCGTCATCGTAGGTCACTCTAAATGCAAAGTGGTCCAATACAGCAGACCTATAAAGTGCTGCTGGCGCGTCTTCCAACTCCTGTTCTCTCCCACTCGCCATACCCACACAATTCTCCACATCAACTGATTTTTTTTTCTGCTACACCCGGCTACATATGTTTTTTTTTTCCTATTGTTTCTAGAGCTGAGTCTTTTTCTTTAAATCAAAAGCAGAAAGATATTTAGACATTTACAATGATCTTATTTATTGCCTTTGTAGTTCTTAAGTGCTTCTTTTACAGAATATGTTTACCTTACTTACATTTACAAGGGATGTTGTGGCCTAGTGGTTAGAGTAGATTTTGTGTTAATCTGTTCAAATCCCACAGACTACCAATCTTGATCCCAGAGCAACACCTTTAGCTTCAAATTTCTCCCAGGGTGATGCAAGCTATCTGCTCTTTAAGGGATGGGTTAAATGTAGAAGACCCCTTTTGCTGTAATGTACATTTGCAATAGCCAATAATTTAACTATTTTTGTTTCCTATGCTAATCCCTATAGACCAGTACAAGCATTAGCAGCTGATAATACTTTTAACTTGGCAGGCAATAAAATAATAAAAATGACCTTTTTAAAGTCGATGCTCTTTTGAAGAAACTTCAGACGCATTAGTTGATCAACCCTTCCTAACCTCAGAATTTGGTCTTTTCCTACATCAACCTTCTGGATGATCTTTTAATGACTTTTAATTAAGTTTGATGAGTCAGTAGTTAATGATATGCTTTAATGTATTGGTGGATATAGAGTGGTACTCTCTTAATTACTTTGTTGTACTATAGATTTCTGCACCTAGCAGAGGATTACATTCATTTTCATCTCTTGTACATGATATTGTCCTTAAAAAAGTGACAATACTCTCTCTATATATACTTATATATATATATATATAAATAATTTTTATTTACTTACTATAATATACTTTCTTAGTGTCTGTCCCTTAAAGTACTTTTTGCGACAAGCGTTATATTTACAGTGAACAAAGTAAAATCGAAAATGTATAAATAACAAGAATACATCCTAATATCATTGTAATAAAGGTGATGAACCTAAAATTGGATAAACTGCAAAGAAGAGTGAACTGCTATGAACAAGTCACAGTGTTTAGGCTTATTGTTGGAGATTTTGAACAAGTACAAGAACAATCAATATTTAAGACCATTTATCTTTTAGCAGCTTATAGATAAAAAGCTTTTTTCAGAGTTATCCATATTCCTCTGTATGGTACCAATGTTTTGACTTTTGAATCTGTGAACATGCAGGCAGCCAAATCAGATGTTGTTTTTTCGTTGCTGGAGATGATGGTAGATATGAGTAGGTGGCCGATGTGCTGCTTTATTTGTGTCATTCCTGAAAACCCGTCTAGACTATTGATGGACAGCTGCTATTCTTTGTTCTCTCTGCAGAATGACAGCTTAGTATCTGGGTCAGGGAGGGTACACCATCCACCAGACCTCAGCTTTGTGTCATAAGTAATCTGTGCAGAAGCAATAATAAGGTGTAATGAAATAGGCTTGTTGTCACAGCGCACCTTGTTTGATTTTTGTTGTGTAACCAGCTTCTTATTGTCCCGCTCTCCAAAATGCCCAATGCTGAATTGACTTGTACAGAAAATTGAACCTTTGCTATTTTTAAACCACAGTGTTGGGGTTGGTGTGGGAGTTCTTATTGGAGTGGAAGTTTTCCAGCTAACCACTTCCAACTTGCTGTCACTCCTCTCACTTCCCCTCACAGAGGCTGTCTTTCTCTGTGATTTGTCCTGTCGTCAATTGTTTTATCGCATGTGTGGGAGAGAAAGCACTGAGATTTATCTTCTTCACATCTCATTTTCTTCCTTGATGGCTTAAATAATGCGTATCAAATGTGCAACTTTTATGCAATGGGAATCATTTGTTCTCCGTTGTTTTGAGAGTGGTTTGATTGATTGTTATCCTCTATCTGTCTTAAAAGCCTTCCCTAATGATATTTACATATATGCATTGAAAGCTGAATGTTAGAATTTGTACAAAAACTGGATTTATTTGGAAATATATGTCTAATGTAAGAGAAGTCTAAACTGCTCCTCATGCTCATCTTCCAAGAAGCATCCTTTCACTGTATAATGGTCTTATCAGTAGCTTCCAGGCTCTCTGAAAGCCCTTTTCCTCAGACTATTGCTATCTTTTGCTCAATTGTATTCTTTAGTCAAACTCTAACCTTGTCTAAAAATCTAAAGTAATGCTTACAATTAGGAAACTTCTAAGTTTGATATCAAATGTAGGAGATGCTTGGATAAGATTTAAAAACCCAGAGGTGGAAAGTTAATGTGCACTTCAGACAGGCTACAGACTTTTAAAACATCCGAATGTGCATTATTGTACAATGTTTATATGCGTCCATACCGACACATTCCATAGATAAGAATATTTTTAAAAAGTTCATTTATTTCAGAAATTATTGTTTTGTTGTTTAAGTTTTAATGTATTTTTAATCAAATCACATAATTTTCCTCATAAAGGTTATGAAAGCTTAACATTTAACATTGGAATGAAATTCAGACCAATTAAATTAAGCTTGATACAGGAATATGGTTGAAATGAAATTATTTAATCCCAGCTTAAAGGTTATTTTTAAAAGGTACCTTATCCTATTAATCAACATTTTCATAATACATATGCTAAATGATTATATAACTGTTCAATTAGAGATGTTGTTTAAGATGTTAATGGCTTTAAAAAAAGCGTTTACAAATGATAACTTAGAATGCATGAAAATAACACTGGTAAAATGTTTACCCATATAGACATGTCAGACATCGTTGGAAAGCTTAGATTCTCTACAATTCAACCACCTAGTTCATTTTATGGACATAGCGAGCACAAAAGCACAATTATAGCAGCATGTCGAAATGTAGTATGACAAAGCAGCCACAACAAGCAAGGATGTCTTTATTACTGCTGTTGAAAAAAAGACCTATTATTTTCGAGAATAAAAAAAACAACAACTTTGAGTCATATTTGTATTGATGTAGCTTGGGCTTGATGCAGCTTGGATGTTTTACTCACCCACTTTTCATGTATATATTCAGAAACTAGAAGGTGTTTGCTTTCAAATAATGTATTGCACATGTAGTTTACAGTTCCTCAGTTATTTGCTTTTCCATTTGGGTATGCAAAATAGGCGAATTTCCCAGAAATGAGGTAGATATTAAGAGGTTAAGGAGGAAATAGCTATTGTAGAGGTCTGTCTTCCACCGGATCTCAGGAGCCTCTGACTGACACTCTTCTGAATACAATGCTCACTGTTGTCCATATTATTCTTCACTTTATGAAGAATTCTTCTCCTTGAAATCATCTCAAGAGGTTCTAGAGGAGTTCCTAGAACAGAGCGGGTCTTTTTTATCAGCTTGTTGAGCTTCTGTAAGTTATTTGCTCTGATACTGTTACTCCATCAGATGATGATGAGAGAGATCACACTATTCACAACAGACATAAAAGATGTACAACATCTTGCTGCAAACAGCATTAATGATTTAATGTTATTTTTAAATACATTTTGCTGTCAGTGTGTTTATTGTGGGTAAATGGTCTGAAAAGCTGCAACACTAACGGTTTGATTTAATGAACCTTTCTACCATTAATGATAATTAAATATTAATTAGCAGATCTGTAATCGCATATGTATGTGAGAGACAAAAGACGGAGGAGTCTCGCTGAGCGGGAAGTGGTTTTCTGTTTTAATGAAACTAATTTTGAAACAGATCTTGGTTAAAAGATGATTTTATTTTTCATTACAGATTAGCACTTAAGCATCACTAACTGTAACTTCCTTGTTCTCTGGATTTAATCAGTGTTTTGTGTTCTGGTAAGTCTGATGTGGCCACCAAAGCTCCTTGTTGTAGTTTCCATTTATTTCAATAATGTTTGCAGGGAATGCATAACCAGCATCTGTATTTTAATTTCTCCTTCTCAGACCTAAAAATATCTCAGAAGAACCACAGAAGCATGTTGCTCATTCTGCTGCTGCAGGCTATCTGCAGGCTTCTGGAGCAGGCTCTGCTCATATGCTTGCACAGTAGACATCTTGCCAAATATGAAAGTATGTCTGTTTATATTTATAAAAACCTCTTATTACATAATAGTTTGGGATTACTATGCAACTATTGTTCATCATTGTTTGGTCTGTTAGCTTCAATTGTCAAAAATAAGACAAAGGCCCTTGGATTTGTGGCCTCAGTTTTGATCCCTGATCTAACATGGATGATGGCATCAAATCTCATGGTGACAGTGGATCGGATCATGCTTGTATCCTAGATACAGCTTTTTTTTTTTCTTTTTCTTTTTTTAGAAAAAGTATTAATATATAAGCACTTTCAATGTAACTTTTGTTACCTGATGTATATTTTTGCAATTTTTTTGCACATTGCTCAAAGTTCCCCCCTCATCCCCTGCAGCAAAGCTGCTCAGTATTTAGCAGGGAAGACCCCTCAGAGTTCCAAACATGCTAGGAAGACACTAGCTCATCTCTCCAGCTAGGCTACCTGGTGGCCCTAGCTGGTCAAGATGGACCCAACATGTAAAACAGTTCAATTAAATTTTATACCAATTTAAAACATTTGTCATGTCAAGGCATTTAATAAAGACAATTTAATGAAATCATACAAGACAGATTGGTTAAATGTTTTCTAAGGACACTCAGTTGACTGTATTGAGTCATTGACTTTGCAGTATTGCACCACCCATTTTGAACAAGCAAGATGTCATGCAAATGCTCCTTTTAACATATAGAGTAAAATATCCTCTGTAGAGGATATTTAGATGGAAGGGATAATTTTCATTCATTTTAATTTGTCAGGAATGTAGGTGGCATGGATTGTACCTAGGAGGATAAATTCTCCCTTTATACGTTTACCATCAGGACTATTTTCCTTTTATTAAATGCATGGAAATAAGACAGTTTAGAGTTTAGATATTTCTGACTAAATCTTTTGATCATTTCCCAGAATTTTTCTATCTTACATCTTAGACTATTTTAATGATCGGTTTAAAGAAATGGTTCATGCTATTCAGCTGACCTCAGGCTTTTAGCTTCTGTCTTATTTACTTTGTCGCTGCATCTGTCTGTCGTAAGACCTTAGTGCGAGAAGCTTTTATTTGACTGACTTTGTTCCCACAGTATTCAGAAAGAAAAGCTTTTAAATCTTAGAAGCACAGGTTAACCAATGGTAAAGCTCTATAGAGAAGCACAGATAGTCTCTGAATCATATACCCATTGTGCTAGCCATTATGATCACTTAAAAACTCTGGTACAGGAGGTATTGCTGCAGCACCTTTTGCAGTAAAGACAGAATTCAGATGCACAATATAATCTCAACTAAAGCCTTACATTTCTGGCATTACCAGCTAAAGCCGATCTCCTGCAAAGCTTCTAGGCACATCTATTGTTAAACCAGTGTCAGACATAAACTGCGATTTTCTGCGGCTCGATGTCTGCGACTGCCTGGTGTACATTTATATCCTCATGTTTGATTTAATGGTTCAGAACATAAATCACTGCAGCTATCACATATGCTACATCTAGACTGTAATTCAAGACCATTTTTAAAATTAAATCTCACTGTGATGCTTTTACAGCATTAGTATTGTTTTTATTCGTATTAGTATGGATTGAAGGAAATCTTAGAATGTAGAGAATATTTACAGGTTACTGTTACTCATCAGCTCCATGTTCCTCTTGTTTCAGCTCCATTTATCAATCAGGTACTAAATTGACACAGTCATGTCAGCCACGTGCTATAGAGCTGTGATACTAGCCTGCTTAGAGACCGGCTGTCAAATAAATACAAAAAGAACTTTTGAAACGATTAAATGTTTTTCTCATAGCTCCTTGTTAAAATAAATGTTCCTTTTATCCCATAAAATATTATCTTTTGAAAATAGTTTTTCCGTATATACTCTGGTTATATCTTATTCTTATTCAAAAGCAAAAACAATAAATCCATAAGAAGGTAAAATAAATAAATACTCCGAAGACTTGCTGCTAAAGTCATTCTGACTTTGATAAGACCTAAAATAGATGAAACGGGACACTACTAAATTGTCTTGTTTTAAGCATCCTTTTTCAAAGCACAAGGGCACACCGTGTCATTATTACAGAGCAGCTGAACCAGGTCAGCCATTATCATCCAACTACAGGCCTGCAGTTCTCACCTGGAGTTTACCCGAAATTGAGAGATTGACAGAAAAAGAGAGAAACCCACTGTGCAGTCGTTGACATGAAAATGTTTATTAGCCTCAGGCGAAGAAACAATCATTTTGAAATGTTAAAATAAGCCTGCAGGTGATGCACTTGGTCTGTGGAAAAAGAAAATCTTCTGTTGCATCCTTACTGCTACTTATTCTTTTGTTTCTCGTGACCTTGAATTTTTTTGACTGCAGGAATATTTTAATGATTAAACTAACATGTATTACATTGGTAGAAATATTAGGAATCAGACTTTTTATTAATAAAGGTTATTAGTTACCCCTGAGTAAAATTCTTTGAGGGTTTGTGTTGTGCACATTAATATTCTATAGAAGGTAATTAGCTCATGACTAATTAAGCTCTCCATAGAGACATACATTATTAATGCTATATGTGAAAAATGCTGATAGATTTCTGCTGTTGTTGAACAGCCTGTTTTCCTCTCATATTTCACGGAAGCTCAGTGGTTAGCAAGATGTGCTATTTCTGGGTAACGCTCAATCATTACAGCCAAACGTGCACGGGTTCATGCTATGCCATGACCTTTAGTATTGGCTCTACATGCTTATTATTTTCCTTAAGTTATTATGATTTATATGTTATGATATATGCCTACCTCTGCAATGCATAATCTATGTTAGAAGAGTTTTCTAAAAAAGAAATATAGGTTTGGCTTGCAGTTTCCTTTATGATGATGATCTGCCTCTTTGAAAACAGTTTTTTTTTAGGGTCATAATTTTAAGTTTTCCAGTATATAGTTGTATTTTTTGTGCTTTTGATTGAGTGTCTTTATTAATAGATATTCAGTTGTATTTGGATTTTATCCCTTTACCGAGGCAGCTCCATACTACTTCTCAGTTTTTATTAATCCAGCCTATATGCTAATGCTAACTCACACCAGGGATGTCGGACCACAGTGTGTAAACTCTGGGTCCTGCAACCTTTAAAATATGCTCCAACTAACAATACACCTTAATCATCTCATCATGGACTCAAATCTACAATCCTGCCGATGATTTGAGGCAGAGATGAAATCTAAAAGTTGGCGGACATCAGTCTTCAAAGACATGCAAACTAGAGCGTCTTTCCTTCATACATGGCATACCCGCACATGGTTAGCATACAGTTCTTCCACAGATTGATTGCTGCTTGGATTTGCACGGATTTGATATTTTTTTTCTTCATTTCAAAAAAAGTGCTAAAGTGTCCATGCTCATCAATCTCATTGTTCATGTTGTGAATATCCAGTGTCTGTTATTTGTAGGTTGTTAAGTTTGTATAATTATTATCAAGGTTTCTGATATTTAAGCTGATAGGTAATGGCATATTTAGATTTATGCACTACAAAAACGATCTAGAAATAAGTAAAAATTTCTCAAATTAAGTGTATTTCCCCTTAATTTGAGTAGATAAATAAGATGATTTGACAATGGAATGAGTATTTTTACTCTTAAAATAAGATAATTAGATAATATGCACTTTAAATAAGACAATGCAAATGTTTTTTTCCTATTCTAAATGTAAATTGTCTTGTTCCATTGGCAAAGTTTCTTACTGTACCTCCTCAATTCAAGAACTAAGGCATGTGTTTTAAGAAAAAATGACTTTGTTAGATTTCAGTTTTTTGCATTGTAGCTAGAAATTAGGTTATGGATGAATATGAGCATAGGTGCTGATATCCGATATATATATTGCTCTAAAGTCTGATGAGCAAAATCTACCAATGTTTTATATTTCCTTAACCTTTGAAAAGCATGAAAGACACAATCCCGTACTGCAAGACAATCCAGTCTCTTTTAATGGTGAAGGCACGAATCATACCTGTTTTTTACATTTATTTTGTATCTAGATTTTGTCTCTAGATCTTCATTCCAGTACCTTGAATACAAAAGTAGATGCTGTTAAAAGGCTCCATCTCCTGAAAAATCAGTCGTCTTGCCTACCTTACCTACGTGTCGCCCACCACAGTTCAGAGGCCATTTTGACTCATCCCTCCTGAGCCGGCAAACAGCAGCACCCCTGGTGCTCCTCTAATGACTGCATCATCATGTTTCAGTTGAGCGGACCTGGCGCTTATTTCCTCTCATTTGGGCCAAGACATGGTGAGAGGAGTGTTTTGATCATAGTGAAGGCAGAGCTGACGGCTGGGTAGCAGGGCATGATGGAGGCGTGAAAAAGAGCAAGGTCTCAAAAATCATAAATTTGACCATTATTTTCTATAAATAAAAGTGAGCACAGCTGTTCCAGGAAAACTTATAGGCTATATATATTGTGTACATTTTCTTTCAAGCCAAAGGCCATAATCATGCTGCACTTCTGAATATTTGTTCGACCTTTTATTGGTAAATTTTCACTCGTGAATTAAAAAACAAACAAACAACTTTTTAGTATTGATCTTTTTTCCATCTCATTAAGGTGAAATTTAAATGGCTGATACATTGCACACATTAGCATGTTATTTACCAACATTTCAGTTGGAGCATTGCACCCATTTTCATTGCTGAGTGAAATGAAGGCTAGCAGGGTGTTTTTTCACCTCCTGCAGCCTGTTTAATTCGCTGCTATTAAATCTACAGTGTGGAGGCAGCTCAACATCCTTTCACTTATATGAAATGAAGCTCATTGTTGTCTTTTTTCCAGCATCTGTCATTAGTTTTATATAAGTAAATTAAACTTTTGTTGCATGTGATTTCGGACTACAGGAAAAGTCTTTATGAGCGGGATTGCTACTCATCGCTCTGTTGTGCTTCTTTTCCATTTGGAGACTTTGCAATGTATTGGAACATTTTTCTGATGCTTTTTTTAGGATTATATTCCACCATTTTGCTTAATTTGCAGGTGCCTTTATCTGGAAATTTATGTAATATAGAATAAAGGATAATGGTATCCTAGAGCCTAATAATTTATCCTATTTTTGATTGAGTTGGATTAAAGATTTCATCTTTTCCTTTTCCTTATATCTTCCTTTGTTCTTCTTCTTCAGCTTAATTAAGATGCGGGCCATTTCCCTTAAATTTTAACCTTTGGAAAATTTCACACCCACTTAGCATTTCACATCCTGCTAAGGGTACAAAAAGAGGCTTGTTGAGTGTTGATCAGACATCCAGCTGTACTTGTCCTGGGAGCCTTTTATATCTCCTGTTACTGTTTAGTGTTTAATTTAATGTTTGCTAGGACAAAATGTGACTCTCTGACTCCAGTAAGAGTTTGCAAATGACATTATTTTAGTTTGATTAAGGATAAGTAACTGTCATATTGCAACTTCCCCAAACAGAACAGAACCACAATCAAGGGAAATATGAGTAATATGAAATCTATTTAGAAAATATTACACATTCCTAAGATTTTATTTTTTTTCTTTCTGTCATTTATTCAAACAAGAGCATTTTTTTTTTTTAAGCTGGCTAGTGGATTGTATATGTATTTTTTCTACAAGTTGACTTTCTGTTTCAGGGCGATTTTATCTGTGCATTTTTCCATTAAAATTAACAATTTATACCCATATTAATTTGTTAAAACATTCATAAGCCTTGTTAATGTGCAGCCATTGTTTATCGTTCAGAAAAGACATTTATTAACACTACAAGAAATGAAAATGCAATGAAAAAGCAGTGCAACACTAGGCTAGAAAGATGCCAGAATAAACACGTGTGTGTTCACTACTGACTGTGCCTTCTATCATAGTGAACGAACAGGGTGTTACAGAAAATGGTTGTTTAATGTTTTCTTTTTGTGAGTTTACACCTGTTATTACAGTGTGAGCACAGGGGCCCCTCTCACTTGTCACTTCAGAAAACACCTTACTGGATCTTCTATCAGGGATGTTGCAGCACAGAGGTGTGAAAGTTGCTGCCTTAGAGGTTTTTGATGTCTCACACTATTTAGCCCTTTCTTTAAAGATTGGTATAGAACGGAAGATGTTAAAAGCATCTTAGACTGTTGTTATGAGAATATGTTTTGCTTATTTTGACCTTTTTGTTTGTAGGGTCAGTCAGGCATGAAAAAGAGAAAAGAAAACTGCAAAATGCGTCATTGTTGGTGCGTCATGGCTGCACATATTGTATCTACTTTTTATAGAATTCTTATAGTATTAGTGTTTATCACTGATTTTCAGACAGAACCAGTTTGTGTTGTTTGGTGCTGGCTGAATTGCTCACCTGCGTCCGTTTAGCATAGCGTGCCTGCCTGTTGTATGGCAGGAATTCCACACAGTGCCAGTAAAACAGCAGGAGGTCAGGGGATCCAGAGAAAACAGTCATAAAACTCCCTCTATTACCTGCAGCAATCAAACATTTGTCTATCAGTCCCTGCTGCTTTCTGCCTCCTTCACCTCCAGTCTTATTTAGTAACAAAGGGGCTTATGTGTCAGTTTAGTCCAGTTCTTTTATTTCTTTTTTTATTTTAGTTATTTCATAAGGGAAATCTGCAGAGGCATAGCAGAGGGCAGGGGAGAAAACATCACTTTAGTTGCCTTTTTGTACTAAAATAAGAAGTATATCAATGTCAGATATTGGTTTATTTCTGTAGATGAAAAAGCTTGCTGTTCTTGCAGTTCTGTAGAGCCACATATACATCTACGGCTTTTTCTTTTAAACCACAGACATTGTTTTCCTGAGCTGGCTGAACCAGGGAAGCTGGTTGCTATATTATAGAGGCATGTTTTCACTGGGCGTTATAAAGGGGACAGGATTTCCTCTGTAAGGTCCGTACAGCCCTCATCACACACAGGGCTGAGGAGAGCACATGGGATCTAAAAAAAAATATTTTTTGGTCTCGATTCAGTTGAATTTTGCCCCATATATATCAAAGAGAAAGTTCTAAACTAGTAATTAAAGTGAAGATATTTGCAAGCCTCACTAACAAGCTGAACTCGAAACTCCAGATTTGTCCTATTCTAACCTCTTCCCACCTACTGGGCTGCTCAACTTTTATGATGCTGCCTACAGAGGCCTGCTGCTTAGTTTTGTCCTTGAACAACAAATGTCGTGTTCAGCAAAAAAAGTCCTATGAAGCTGTCCAGATAAGCAGACGTGGTACCAATGTGAAAATTAAGTTAGCACAAATATTGTCGTATTGTCTTATAACTGATCATTTGTAGCAGATTTGGTTAGCTTTTTATTTTGCCCTTTTACCAAGGTGTACCCTGCTACCTTACAAAAAAAAACATTTCTTTCAGAACAATTAAAGTTTTCTATTTCACGTGACATTCATTTAACACATTTCATAGGGTGCCATCTTTTCTGAGCAAAAGTATCTTTAAACATATTTAAATAAATAAAGATTAGTCTTTTTTTAAGATACTTTTCTTTAACAAATAAGACAAAATGTGGAAAAAAAAAAGACTCAACTTTATCTGATTATTTTTTTCTAATCAGATACAAGTGCTGCAGTTTGTTTTTATAGACAAAAATTAATACGATCCTTAGTTTTTGTAGCATTAAATAAGCCATTTGGTCCCCAAACATAAAGAAACATTGATAGTTTATTATCCTGAAGTTGACTTGTCTTGTCTATTTACTCCATCGCTGCTAACTTATTGACAGTCTAACTCTCTACATAACACTTTCTTAATGCCTATTCATGGTGCTCCATTTGTAATTATGTCTTCCAGCTTCATATAGCCGGGAGGTCATGACTCGCCTGTGCAATTTTTAGAAAATCATGCCCTTGGTTTTTTATAATGATCTGAGTGTTTTATACCCTTTTCAATGGTTATTCCAAAAAAAGTAAAAAAAAAAAATCCACTTGGAATGACAATGACTTGGATGACTGAGAATCTTCAGCAGCACTTTACAATGGTGTTAACAGTGTAAGGGTCTTTGTTGTGTGGTGTATAAGAGTGTTTCTTGGTGCTGGTTCCTGTCTGTCTTTGTCTTGTTCTCTCAAAGTTTCTCAGTCTCAAGCGTTGTATATACTCTTTAGGTCACAAAGTCTGCGCTGTGCCTTTAATGTAGTATTGATTTTTGGCAGAGCTGGTTTTGGTCATTACATTTTGCACATTTCAAAGCAAAATGCTCAGCTCTTGAGAACTTTTCTACGCAAACTCAAAGGTGGAAAAATTATGGAAAATTGGGCTTTCTGCCTAACATATAAAGAAAACAAAGATCTAACCAACAACCAACCAACCAACCAACCAACCAACCAACCAACCAACCAACCAACCACTCACTCATCCATCCACCCAACCTACAGTCAAGATTCAGATTTATTTGACTTCAGCGATCATATTGGACTAAAATGAGCTGACAGCTGCTGAAATCCGACCCTGGGAAAGTATGGATCGTTTTGACTTGACGGCCTGTGTAGACACTCTGTTAGCAGGCAGAATAATGAAGCATCATTTACTTTGTGTGCTCTATCAAAAGCCAGGTGTTTAGTAATGGGTTGTCTTTCTTTACTTTTAAGGTTAATCTTCCAAAGATATATGGCGTTAATTTTAAGGAACTATTAGGCCAAGAATGGTATTGAAGAAAATTAACTTTCTAAAATGAGTGTTCAGAATCTGGGACAGACTGATTAGGAATGATCTGGTTGTTAGTGAAGCATTGAGTTACATTATAGCTTATGTGCCCTAAAAACTTCAAGCTCCAATGCATAGTGGTGAAACATATACGTTTTTGTTCATTATTTTTCAACCAGTACTACATGCCCTTTGCTGTATCCTAGAAAGTCCAGCTTTTGTTTAACAAGACCTGTGGTCAGCAGGGAGGTAAACACTGAGCAAAGTGAAGCTGTTCTGCTTACTCAGGTAGAAAATTCCCTTGAGGTTGTGCTTTTAATTGAATAAGATGCCTCAATAGAAGCAAGGGTTTGCTTTTAGCACCAGCTCGTCTCATGACTCAGTTCGGATGCATGCATCCATTTAACTGCTTGTCTTGATTAATGATAGATAAGTACAGTGGAGCATTTCGATGTGTGCTTGCAGTTTCCATATACTTTATCCAAGCTCTGGGAAGATAAAGCCAGACAGTAGATGGTTCGATCCGGTAGTTTTAGCTGAGTTTGGACAGCTTGCACATTCATATTCACTGAGCCTTTTAGAGCTGCTGCAGTTCTGCCCGGTATCACTGGAAATGTCACCGCTGTGTGGGATGCATTCAGTAACTGGCAGGATTGATTTCATCTTCGCCTTTTCTGCAAGTGTGGAAAATGTTGCTCTCGGTAACAATGATTGAAAGATGATGATGGGAAACATCGTCTTTTTTTTTGCCCATTCTGGCTTCACCTTATTTGTGCTGGCTCCATTTTCTTTGGTATGAAACAGTCCTTTCTGACTGTACACAAAGTATTTTAGTTTTTTTAGCCTGCAGGGATTGAGATTCTGATACACGCCTTGCAAAAGTATTTATATACCTTGAAGCAGTTCCAGCATTTTTCCACTGTGTAACTTCAGATTTAAATGTATTATGTAGTCTACGATGGAGCTGAATGAAACAGAGACGAGGCTTTCTGTATATTTATGTAAATAAAAACATGGAAGTGTGGCATGAAGCTGGGTTCAACCTTTTTATTCAGCGCTTCATACCACCACATTTTTCTGCAGCTTCAGCTGTAAGTCATCTAGGGCCTTTTTTTTGGTCAGCCTTGCATATCTAGAGACGGAATGTCATCAGGTCAAAAAGGTCTATTTGGTCTCTTTCCATGTGAACTGTGTTCCCTAAAAGACTTGTGAAATTGAATTTTTGCCACTTTTCCAAATTGACTTTTGAAGTACCGGATTAGCAGTTTTCCTTTCAGCAGATTATTTCCCTCTGAAATGTGGATCCTTGCAGCTCCTCCAAAGTAATCATTGGCCTCTTGGCGGCTTCCCTCCTTGCTTGGCCGGTTGATTTAGGTGGGCGGACATTTCTTTGTACGTTATCAGTTGTACAATACTCTTATCTGAAATTTTCATCATTTAGGGTATTAATATTTTTATAACCTAACCTTGATTTTAACCTTACCAAAACCCGTCTTATGAGTTGCCTTTTATGATGTGATCTAAAAACCCCTAGAGGCCGAAACAGAACAGCTATATTTATTTATTATACTAACGGGTGAGCTCTTGGTATAATTTAGGATTGTTCGAGTACAAGGGGGTTCAAGAGATTTTTTCTCTATTTAATTCATTTTTTCTTTTTCATTATTTTGTGTGAATTGATGTCACAATAAATACATTAAAGTATGTACTTGTAACATGATAAAATATGAAAATAATGCTTTTAAACAACACATCCTTAACAGCTGTAAATTAGATTAAATATAAAAAAAAGAAAAGGACCTTGGTTTTTTTTTATCTTTTAGAAAAATAAAATAAAAATGACACCCACTGGGACAGATCAGCTTTAACTCTTATTTCTTTCCTTTTTATTTTCTTTTTTTAATTCATTCTTTTATTCATACTTTGAATAAGGGAATTAAAGCAAACTTCTTTATGTTTTATCCCTCATTCCAGGTGCCCTCACAGTCGGCCTTGTCCGGCAGTGTCAAACCATACACGGACGAGAGCGGACCTGTATCCCGCCGCGGCTGCCCCCTGAGTGGGTCACTACGCTCTTTTTCATCATCATGGGCATCATATCCCTCACAGTCACCTGTGGACTGCTTGTAGCGTCCCATTGGCGTCGAGAAGCCACCAAATATGCCCGCTGGATCGCCTTTACTGGCAGTGAGTCAACAAAACCGTAAAATACACCTTGAATTAAATTGTTTTTAACACTTTAAACTAACCAATGTTTAATTATGTATATAAAGCCTTGATTTTGTTAGCAGATTGATGTCGGAATGCAGCTTGTTTGGTGACTAAATACGTATACTATATACCGGTAACCACAGTTCTTCAGCCATAAAGCTTTCTTCTTTGTTTTTTTTTTTTTGTTTTTTTCTGTATCTGTATCTGTATAGATGCTCTTGGAGTGCTCAACAATAACTCATCCATCACATGCATTGTTCCAGGGCTGATTTTACAAAGCTGTGTGGGTTGGTGGAATTTGATTGGTCAGTCAGTTGAGGGAAGCTTCAAGCACTCTCACACAGATGGAGCAGTGGTATGTGAAGCCACAATGGCTCGATTATTGTCCAAAGGCTGGAAGCATGTTTTCTTTTAAATTGCTCAGACACAAAAAGAAAAAGAGGTTTGAGAAGTTGGAAAAAAATCAACACTTAGATAGTTATTCTTTCTTTGCCACCTCTATTGCAGATTTATGTCGTTTTGTTTTTTAAACACTCCCTAATTATGTGGTAAATTTACACTTTTAAATGTCCTCCATGCTCTGAAAATGCCCCCTGAGAAACTTAAAAGGCAGAAACAAGTGATGGACGATCTCATCTGATTCTGCTCAGATGCAGCAGAATAATATCTGACTGAGCGGCTGGAGCTACAACTAGAGAGAAACACTTACTCAAGGTTTAAATTTATCCAATAAACTCCATATCCAAATGACTTAATTACCTCTAACCCATAACCCAAATTTGGCTCTTGACATATTATATTATCGTTTTTTTTTTTTGCTACCATCTTTTAAACTAAGATTTCATTATTTATTTATTGACAGGCTTTACAGCATCCCCTAGGGGAGACTATGAAAATTCAATGACTACCACAGATGACAAAATCTGTTGAGGTATTGGAATAGAAGATAGGCCCTAGTGTTTTTTGTTCTTTTGATTTTTTTTCTTTTTAGATGTGTAAGTTTTTTTTTTCAAGAAAATGCATTTATAAAAAATCTTTTACGAACCAAGATAATATTGTGTAGGTCATATTGCTTTATGCAAAACAACACACAAGAATGAAAAAATAAAGCAACTAATGTACCTGAAATAAGGCAGGCATGCTTAATACCAATTTGTTGTCAGATGTGAGGCCAAACTATTTTATTTACGAGGAGAGCCAAAATTATTCCTGCTGTTAAAGATGAGTTAGGAAAATGATTGTTGCGGTAATGTTTTTTCAAACCAGATTCCTAGACTTTAGCAAAACTATAGAATAGATACATGCAGGCTATTGTGCCTATGTACTCATTGAGAAGAAAATGTCCCTCTTCCAGTTCTGCACTTTGTAAATCAAACCTAAAAAGCTCCAATTGGCTGAGGAAGTAGTCAGGCTATCAGTTCAGGTAGCCACCCTGCTTTACAGACATGCTGCCCTTAGCTAGGAAACGGTGTCATCATAACATGAATGACTGATGGAGCGCTGCTACTTTAGTATCCAAACAGACACATTTTTGTTTGGAAGCCAAAGAAAATTGCCTTCTTTCAGCCAGCTGACCGGCAGTGGTCTTCAAAAAGATTCCGGTCACTATGGCTGTTGAACTCCTAGACAGCCGGAGAATTTTCTGGTCATGGAGATGTTGTTTCTGGGATCTTCTTTAAGGGAATATACACTGTAAGTTGCTCAATTTATTGAGATAAATCTACTCTCCACCTTAAGGTAATCATTGTGTCAAACTGCAAACTTAAATATGAATTCAAGCTGAGAAAGGATACTCTCCCGATTGTTTGAAGGAAAGTTTCAGCAGTTCTGAAACAGCGAAAGTTAAAAACATTGATATAACATAGTGTTGTTAAATTGCCCTGCAATTTAAAATCACTGTAAGGTACATCATACAAATGCATTACTTTGCAGCATCCCTTTCATATTTTTTTTTGTTAAATATGCAACAAATTATAGTAACAGTTAACGCAAATTTTTAAAAAAAGAAAAAAAAAACATGGACATTCATGTACCTGATCCTAAGAGGGAACGCCTATTAAACAAATGCTTCCTCGTGCACATTCTGTGTAAAAGTAGCTGTTTGCATCGCTCATACAAGCTTACTTTCCAATAGAATATTTGCAACTTTTCCGCTATGTTAGACTCACCACCTGTAAGTGAAAATGGTGATGAGCACATAGGATGCCTTACATAAACATATCACCAGAATGATTGATAATTAGGAGGACCACTTATTTTGATGATCCAGCCTGAAAAAGAACATCCTCCACCATACCTTTAAATGAGTTTAATTAATTGCTTTATGTGAAGTTCTGCATATTTTCTTGGTTCTGAGCTTATTGAGCAAAAAAATCTGCCAATTGCATCTGAAAAACATCACATAAAAAGCAAAGTCAGATGTTTGGAGCTAAAATGATATTTACTTCATAACCAGATTACACAATCATTTGTTAGACAAGGGTGGTGTTTTGTAAATGCAGACCAAGTCATGTAAACCATCATGCTGATTAGGACCCCTCTGGGTGTTTTTGTGGGAAAAATATGAGTTGAACACAATAACTTTTGGAAACCTGCTTTATTGTTGCGAAAGGGTTTCTAAATCACATCAGACTCTTCTTTCATATTTTTCATTTATTTACCATCTGACAGATTTATAGTACACAGAGCTGTGCAGAGTGATGATTGCTGTTAAGAGACATCAGTGTCTTTAACTGCACATTAACAAGGAACGTAGCTGTTGTGGTTCCTATTAGAGGAACTGCTGCTGATTAGGTCTGCTTACTGACTTATATTATTTTAATATACTAGAGATAGCAGGGCTGTTTTAACTGTGTACTATGTCTCATGAACTAATCATTTTGTTTCTTTAAGTTTTACATAGACCAGATAAGCTTACTGAAAACTAAAAACAGCTGTAGATGATTTAGGACAAAACAACATAACCCTAAAGGCTTACCATCAGTTTCATTTTATTTAAAGTTCATAACTGACGGTCACCTACAGCTGTTGCCTACAGCTGTGTTAAGCAGGTTTTCTCTGATCATTTTTGGATGCATTTAAACTAACACAGCTATTTGTTTAAAGCTACAGTGTGTAATAATTACAGGGATATACTGTCAGAAATGTAATATATTATACATAACTATGTTATTTATCATCATCTACGAGCTCAGCCTCTTAACCTTAATATTTGCGTTGCCTTAGAATTCGTTATTTATAATTACATAGGAGCGGGTCTCGCAGCCATGGAGGCAGACATCTTTGCGCTACGGCAGCGCAGAGCCAACAAACTAGCGATTGCGAGATCGCCCATTACGCTCGAAAGTAACTACGGCAAGTTGAGAGAGATGAACTGAGACGGTACTGAACACTAGATGGCAGTATTAAAATTATCTATGTAAACAAACCTCATCACTTGAGAAGGTAGGTGATGCGGATGTCGTGGAAGACATTTTGTCCCGTAACGCTCGCCGTACTGTTGGGGGGGAGAAGCGGTGGGGGGGAGATGTTCATGTTGCTGCGGTCTGCAGTCTGGATGTTAGATGTCGCTGAAAATTACACACTGTAGCTTTAAGCGAAAAGGAAAATCATTTTTTATTTTAGCACATCCTGGGGGCTTTGTGTTCTCTACTGAAGAACTGTTGACTGGATATCTTCAGACTCCTGTAAACTAATTTGCTGCATAATTGTTTAGACATTTTTATGTTGTCCAAAAGCCTGCTTTTTATTGGTGGATTAGTCCTGGTTGATCAGTAGAGCTGCTTTCTCTGATCCTCAGAACCTGATCTCTGATAGCCATGAAGGAAACTAGAACCGACAGAATCACAAAGACATGACTCTTTGAACTGTAGTTTTAATAGGTTTTGGTTTGCAATTAACTCATTTGTGTGATTAGTCAATCAAAACTATGTATTCTCTTGGGGATTATTTGAAGTTTTTTTTTTTTTTTAAATGGTAAAAAAGCATCTGTTATATTTACATTCTTTCCAAAGTATTTTGAAAATTACCAGATTTATGACTTTTTTTATTTCTTTGTTGTTGTTTTTTTGTGAAGTAATTTGGTTTGCTATTGGTTTACTGCATTTAGTAATAGGTAGATATTGTTTTTTATCTCCAGATAATCTCTGATTTGGATTAGATTAACTTTACTGATAAAGAACAGAAATGGTTTTACTTTTAAAGGGGTAAAGAGTCTCCTGATGTGAAAACTTGCCTTGATTATGTGAAGTCCATAAAAACCTGAAGGATTCCGTCGCTTAGAGGAGCTGATAAGCTGTACTGTAGTTTAACCAGCAGCAAGTGTGCAAATTACCACATGTCATCAGCTCAGGCTTTTAAGATGTCCAGTAGATCACGAAAATGCACTTAAATTAACTCTGTGCAGAGGCTGAAGGATGCTAGGCTGTATTTTCATGACTTGGCTTGTTTCTTTCTCTCATCACCAACCAATTTCTGCCTCTTAAATAAATGTTATTTAGTTTCAGGCTTATAATGATGAAAATGAACAAATATCTGTCCGTCTGGTTGTTGCCATATTAGCAGATAGAACTCTCACTTTGTACACGTCAACAGCCTTTGACCCAGCACAATAGCTTTTTTATCCATATAAAGACAAATTGTTATCTGATTATTAGGTGGTTTAGGTGGACGGACAGTCCGATCAGAATGCATGTAAACGCTCATCAGGATCAGCTTATTACCCATGTCAACAGGGCAAAATAACGCTTTGAGTTGCTAGATGCTCTAACAAAATCTATCCTAATTTATCCTGCCACGGTTTACATGACACATTTTTAGTCTGATCATCCATTGTATTCATATTACTTATGCCCATTTAAATGGTACATTCTGATTATTTTTGTTTTTGAGTCTGAATACTTTCCAAACCATTCGAAAAATGTGCTGCATGTAAACATAGTTACTGACACCTTGACTTTCTTTGCCTTATAATTGCCTTTTTCTCACTGTTTTTGTCGCAACACACAACTTCCCGCAGTATAATGCTGTTTAATTGATGCTTAGCAAGTATGGTACCATAAAGTGTTTCAACACTGCCATCAGACAGAAAGAGAGGGTTGTAAGCAATCAAGAAATGTTTTAAATCCTGTAGAAATTTGCACCAGCTTACAAGCCTTGACCAACCTCAATTTCTGCAGAATATCTTATTTAACCTTTTTTTATTTTTATTTTTTATTTCTAGAAAAAAAAAAAATATATTTTTTTTTATATAAATCTACATTATTTTTCAGTCTTGGGTAATCATTGGATATAAATATCAACTTAAATAATGATAAAAGTGGGAAAAAGCTAGAAAATTGGGGTATACTTTTGGCCAGTGGTGTATATACCTACCTGTTTTCTTCTTTTCCTTTTTTCTCTACTGCGTTTCATCAACTTGTGACCTTTGGCATTTTGAGCAATGCCATTTATGCCAAGAGCTCTAAGACATCGATGTTGAGCAGATACTGGGATAGCACTGACCGTTTACATTCGAACTGCTACAGAACGCCCTTTATCCTCACAAATAAATCCATTCACCATCTCTGAAATAAATATCCCAGGGTGATCCGTTTCTAAATGGGCTGTTGAGCTGTGTTTATAACTGTTTCTTTTCTGTAATATGTATTCCAGGAAATCATATTTTTCTAATTTCATACTCCGGCTATCAAAAGCTGTTTTTTCATGAATGTTTAAATCTGAGTGAAAATGGCCATTTAGGGATTGGTAAACCAAATTGCTCTTTATTTCTCTTCATATTCCTTCCTAGCAAACATCTCCAGCTGATTCTGCTTGTTGTTTGCTGTTAGTCGACTGTTATGATTGGAGTTTTTTTTTTTTTTTTACCTTAAGCATAGATGCAACATGTTTGCGCATAAATGCATCTTTGCATATGAAGTCCTTGCCCGTTATGTAACATTTAATAGGAGTTGCGTTGAGTTTTAAATTGTTGATATTGATTTAATCTAATTTGGCATTAAAATCCTGCAGCAGGACATACCAAGTGATTCTGTGCGATTAGGAATCAAACAGGCTTGTTTTTTTAACATATGGTAAATGTCCTAGATTTAGTAGCAGCACTCTGATTTATAGCCAGTAAAAATCAATCTCTGCATGCTGACGTCAGAGGGAGAACACCCTTGGTGCTAGCTCAACATTCTATAATGAAGATGGATGTAAAAACTGATTCTTCCAGGACATCTAGTCTGGAACTTGTGTGGTCGAACCATCGGCCAGTTTAAGCTTAGACAAGGAGAGTGATCCTGAAGAACATGGAGGCATCACAGCTCCGTCTGACGGCTAAATATGACCGCAGCAGCGCTGGTAGAAAACACTGTTTCCAGCCTCAAAACAATGTGAAACCCCCTACATCTGAATAATGATAATAATAATAAAAAAATAAATGCAGCATAAAATCTTCTGCACCTCAACATATAAAAAACCTGATACAGAACGTAGAGCCACGTTTTTACCACAAGCTAAGAACAACTAGCTTTTCTGAAATCTGCTCACAGTATTTTTTTTTACTCAACAACCAAGCAACTCTTTCAATGAGGGAACAAAATAAAAAGCACATCCTAAAAATGCTCCAAGCGCAGTAGAGATGTCATGAAGCCCTCCAACCTTTCCCTGTCTAGTCTGACCTGCTCCACCCACCCAAAGTAGTGCAGAAACTTCAGAACTGCATGCCTGCAACTGTCAAAGTTCAGGTTTGTTGAACTTTGACCCTTTGCATGGTGTGAAAGATAATCAATCAGCCATAGAGGCTGAGTGCAGAAAGCAGCTGCTCTTCCCATTTACCATTCCTTCCATACATTTCATAAGGTCTTCATTATAATTATCTTATTTTGTTTCACGACACTAAGTTTATTTCTAATGTTGGTTTTAGCAGCAACATTATTATAGATGGATAAATATCACCATCTAAATGTTTGGGAAAACCCAACTATTGTTCCTATTTAGATGATGCTTTTTTCAAAGACAACAGATGAAATGGCTGTTCATAGTGATTTCATCACTACTTTGACTTTTTTAAATGCTACAGATTCCACCTGCCATAGTATTACACTTACTTCAGAACATGTTAAAATAAACACAATAATCAAGTTAATCATCATCCCCCCCCAAAAACACCACTGTGAATGACATTCCCAATGATGTGGCCTATTTGTAAAATTAAATTAGCCAAATTTTTGGTCTCAATTGTATCTATTTTCTATTTTTCATTTTGAAGATCACGTGCTTCTTTATGTGTCAAACATTAGTAATTTGGTTTTTTTGGACATTTATGATTCATTCCTGAAATGTTTATAAACGCACACAAGAACGGACAACTCAGGGGAAATAATCTTTGGTTTTTTTTTTTTTCTTTTGCACATTTTTATGGGAAAAGTTATTCACATGCGATTAATTCAATCTCTGATCATCTGATTTAATATGTTGTTTTGATTTAGCTTTATTAGATTTTTCCACCTAATCATGTATCCTTAGAATATTTAACCAGTTTATACATGTGAGTATTTGTTTTTTTTTTTTTTTTATTCAATAATGCAACGATCAGTAATGATTCATAATAATTATTGTATAATTATATATCCAGTGGCACCCATTGATTTGCTGGTTAACTGAAGGAATAGTAGGGTATGTGTGTGTGTAATTTAGTTTTTTTTATTCCATTTTGTGTACTCGTGATTTTTTTTCCCCTTCAACACTCAATCACACAAGAAAGAGCCATTATAATCATTGAAAAGGCTGGTTGTTTGTGTAAAAAGAGTTAATAGACGATCTGTGTATATCGACTGTGAGATGGAGCGTTGGTTCAGCACTCTTAAAGCACCCCTGGCTATTATAAGGATGTCCTCTGTTTTTACTTTGCATGTTCTAAATCTGTTATTGTCCATGGAAATGTCTAGCATGAATTAGATTACCCTTGCCAGGTGCGTTTTCCCTGTTTTTCTTACAGATCAATAGTTTTTGTTTTGTTTTGAAGATTCACCTTTGCTTTCAATTCAATTATACTTTATTAATCCCCAAAGAGAAATTCAGTTTCTGTAAGATTGGCCGGTCCAGTGCACTTAATGCATCCCCTTTACAATATAAACCAGGGCTGCAACTAATGATTATTTTGCAAATTGAATAATTTGTTGATTATCGGATAATCGGATAGCCAAAGGTTCCTTAATGAAGATTTTTTACAGAATTAAACCAGTTGAAGCTAAAAATTTCCACTTGAGGAGTTCTGGATAGATCATACTGACAGACGAAAACATTTTTTTTAATCCTAAATGCAAAATTAAAATTTTTTTTTTTAAACAATTTTTCATATAATTACTGCTTAAGTGGGTTGCTCTGTCAGCTAAAGACATATTTTAGAGTCTCTAAACTCCAGGTAACGATTAATCAATCACTAAATAGTTGACAATTATTTCAATAATTTATTAATTATGATTAATCCGTCTGGGAATCGATTGTTAGTTACAAAATGTATTGGTCAAGAGGATAAACCTGTAAACTATAAGATTTTATAGTTATTATTTTTATTATGAATATATTTAAACAATTTATAAACATTGTCTCGGGTAATTTCTCTAATTCGTTGTATATTGGAAAAAGCTCAGTGAAAGCACAGGCACATTTTTCTTATTTCTGCCTTTAATCTTATTTCTGACTGACTTGAGGCTTTGGTTATACGTTATTCAATAAATAGATGTAGAATATTTGCAAGGGAGTTAAATTCACCTCATAGAGCTGTTTTAAGTCTCTCACTCTAAGGTGTCCTTTAAGGCAGGTTTAATATTCAGGACCCTGAGTACACTGAACTCCAAATTTAAAAGGAGCTCATCTTTTTAAAAATCCACCCACAGATAACAGCTGGTTTGCAGCTTCTTCTAAGCTCTTAGCATAATGTGAAATGAGCAATAATGGCAAGGCACAGCCAGTTTTTAGGAATTAAACTTAAAGAAAATCCAATTTAATCCCTTCTAATTTTATACTACAAATTCAAGACTCTTATCAACAAGCTTTTTTAAATGTAGCAATATAATAAATATTTTTAAATGTCAATAGTGTCTAAGAAATAACCTTACGAAGGTTGGATTCATTATAATGAGGCACATTCATGGGCATCTGTGGTAAAGAGTCAATAATTGCACCTCTTATCAGAAGCAGTCTAAGCTTTCAAAATAAAACAAGGAAAGTTTAATAAAAGACAAAGTCAGGGTAGAATATATGCAAACATTCAAGATATTGATATTTAATTCCAAAATGCTTTATTAATTCCAAAGGGAAACTAAATAATGACCTTAAATAAAATGGACAATACAGAGTGTTGATCAGAAAATCAGTCGGAGGAAAAGGTGTCTTTGTGGTAGCTGTCAGCATGCTGTTTTTGTTGAGGAAAAATATTAAGGTCATTAGTAAGACACTCAGAACTTGACCGCACGCTGAGGAGATGAGTCAGCCATTCCATTAAGGTGTGATAGCAGACGCATACAAAAGGTGCAGGACACCGGAACTCAAGGATTGAAATTAAGAAACCTTGATCCACACACGTGGGGTTAGTGTAAAATAAAAAACCTAAATTTGGCCTCATGCCACTTTGCCTTGTGGTAAGATAAATGGATGTCCATGGCCAGCCTAGCAGCCAGTAGCTAAAAGAAACTGGCTTTTGTTTAATGTCTTAGTTCCGGATTCTTACTAAAACTAGGCTTTTTTAACATAGTGGTCTGTTACAATTAAAGTTGTCACTGCTAAGCTAAAATAAGGCGTATATCTTTAATTTTTTGAGTCAATTTGCACTTTGACTGACATCTGGGCTCCTTTCTCCCTGGGTTCTCACAAGCGCATTTCATAACAAAATCTGGTTACACGAATTATGCTGAAATCAGGGCGATGCACTGAATTCTATAGAGCACAATGGCTGCAGAAACTACGTTTTCAACACATATTCACATATATATATATATATAAAGAAAAAAATATCGTCTAGCATAGGTTATTGTGTCAGTGCTATGAAAACCTGGACCATCCGCCTATTCTGCTTCACACTGACTCCCCCTGACTGTGGTTGCAGGCAGGTGACCATAAACAATCCTGCCCAGCCAGCAGACAGAGAGAGAAACATTTGAAGGCTGGGGCAGAGTTTCAAGGTTTCCGGAGAATATCTAAAAAGCTGTTCTGTAAAACCGAACCTCAAAATGTATATATATTTTGTTTACATAGTAAAAAAAACAAAAAAAATTCATAAAGGCCAACAAATATTGATTACACCATATGTACAAAAATATTGGCACCCCTTGTTTAATGAAAGAAAAACCCACAAATGTCAAAGAAATAAGTTAAATCTGACAAAAGTAATAATAAATACAAATTTCTGTGAAAATGAACAAATGAAAGTCAGTCTTCGCTTTTCAACATTTTGTTTTCCCATATTTGCAACATTTCAGAATCTTGGTGATGTTGATACCAAATAATTTGCTGTTTAAAATCAAATGTGTTTTTACACTGGATTGTTGAAACTACTTCTTCTTCTGGCCTTAAATCAGACTAAACTTCTGCAGTTTATGTCAAGTTAAGATAAGCAAGCTTGGCTGTATAAAATACCAGAATGATAAAGTTTCAGAACTTTTTGTAACTTTTTTTTTTTACTTCATATATTTGCAGTCATTTCCTTAGTATTTCAAACTGTATAGTTTCATCCTGTTTTTTCAGTAGTTTTCTGGTATTTTATCTCTGATGTTTTTGGATGCTTTAGTCCCACTCACCTCTACAGCTTCTGTTCTAACTTTCTCCAAGGCTGAGATCAGCTGCACATCATTGGCTTTATTGTCTTTATGCCACTTAGTAATCACGTTGGTTGTATGTTTATCCATTTCAAAGATATGTCCTTCTCTTTAATGGTTGCTTCATAACCGTATGTACAAAAGCCCTAAGCTTTTGAGTGGCAATGGAAAAACGGATTATTCTGTAAAGTGGCCCGGTCTCTCATTCAAGATACTGAAACATGATTCTCCAACCTGCTTGCATGCTATTTTTCCTTCACAATAACAAAAACACTCACAAACTAAAAGTAACAAAAGTTGTCATTGCAGTCTCAGGAAACCACAGAAGTGCATTTTGGACTGTAATCTGTTTTTGATGTTGCTTTAACTGAGTGGTCTTTCCACCCGTGTTGGTACAGAACCAGTTTAAACAGTTTTTGCTTTTTGCACCAAAAAACACAGCCTGTCTTCTGAATGTCATCATGGCTGTATTCCTGTGATTATTCTGGTAATGCTTAACAGATCAATGATGTACTTTCATGGATCTGGAGATTTAATTCTACAATTAGGTCAATTGATGTCTGAATGTGTTGTGTTTGTAAAACAAGCTAGTTGTAATTCATTCAAATGGTCTCTCTTTCTCCTTCCTGCAGTGATCCTGTTCTGCATGGCGGCACTCATCTTCCCCATAGGCTTCTACATCAACGAGGTGGGAGGTCAGCCATATAAGCTGCCCAACAACACGGTGGTGGGCTCCTCATACGTGCTGTTTGTCCTTTCAATCTTCTTCACCATAGTGGGACTGCTGTTTGCAGGGAAAGTTTGCCTCCCAGGCTGAGGACTCTTTCACTGTCAGCCTCTGGACTGAATCAAGAGGCTCTGAAAGTATAATGGGATTCCCAAAACTAGACTGAAAATCAAAAAACGACAAACTTTTGCCCTCAAAGCAACAACGTGCGGACCTTACGTTTTAAGGGACTGCAGCACCACGGAGAACTACTTAAAGATGACTAAATGAACACTAAAACGGGATGCGAGTGCAACAGGGGAGAGGCTGTCGCAGTTCCCTGCGGAATGCTGATCATTTCAGATACAGCCGTCTCTCTTTCTCCCTCTGTTGTTGCTCTGTAAGAAAGGGTGCTCAATGTGCCGCTGTCATGGCAGCCGCAGCAAAGGACGGTGGCGCACATCTCTTAAGGACCACTACAACCACTCCTCGATTTGATTTTTAGCCTCCCCATCAACACGCATCTGCTTCATCACGGCCGCATCGGTTGCTATTTATATCTTCTCTTTGCTGTTTTCAGTTTCTTTTTTTTTTCTGTACAATTTATTACTTTATTCTTCCAGGTCCACCACCTCTCCACTGAAGTAGCGTTGGGATTGTTTAGGTTCTCAGAACTGAATGGTTTAAACAGAATCAGGTGAGAGGAACATAAGCGTTTTTTGCCTGCCGTGTTGCACGGCTCCAGGTGTGCAGCTGAGGAGAGCAGCTGTTTTGCTTCACACATTCAGCCTGCTGTGGGTGAGACATAGATGCAGGCGTGCTTCCCCATCATCTTATCCAGCCTATTAGGACCTCCAAGGGTTTCAGAGCAGGAGGTGAACCTACATAAAGGAGAATGCCACTCAATCACAGACCATGCATAAAAATATTACTGAAGAGTAATCGTTAGGACTTCTTAATTAAACCTGTCATGCTCATCCACCACCTTAGCTATCCGTTTTTTGAACATGAATTCATCTCTGTAATTTATGGCTACATTTACAATGGAAATAATATTCCTGCAGTGGTGCGATGGACTCCTATAATATGGACTGTACTGAACTTTTCCAATATAAAATTATGGAGAAAAAAAAACATGTAAAGGCTGAAAATCAGTGGTATTCTCCTTTAATCTTTGGTAATGAAAATGATTGAGCCAGGGAAGGTTTTTTTTTTTTTTTTTAGTCATGTTTTGTAGAACAGTGAAGGCACTGGGACTGCAGGTCAGGTCCATGCATGGCACTGTGCTTCATAGTAGTGCTGGAGACGTCTGTGAAAGCAGCTCGCACAAACACACATTCACAACATTCACACTGTGTCTCTGTTGATTGTTACACTCCCAGTTACAAACTTAATGGAAACATCAGACCGCAAAAAAGTTTACTCAAAACACTATAAAAACAGTTTTTACAGTGCTGTACAACAATCTTTGTATCTCTAGAAGTTTTCCACATTTTAGGTTATAATCGCAAACTTAAACATGTTTTAGGGAGATTTAATGTGATGTGACCAAAACATGGACGTAATGTGAAGTGGGAGATTCTCCCATAAACTGTGACCAGCTTCTCTGTCCTTGCTGATTTAAAGCCTCCCCACAGAACAATACAGCCTCTGCCATGTTCCACTGTGGCTGTATGTTAAGCTTTGTTGTACTTGAAGTTGGGTTTTCCTATCTTACCATCAACCTTTCTTGACTTCAATGTCCCAGCTGAAGAAAAACATTCTCATGTTTTCTCTTTAGCAAAGTGTGTTAAAACATGATTTTAGTTGTTGGTTTTCTCCAGCAGCTAATGTTTGCATGCAGGCTAAAAAGTTTAAAACTGCTCTTATCTGAGCAGCACCCTTGTTACTCCTGTTTGCTGTTTGTCAGCCTATTAAAAAAACTGCGCAGACTTTTTTTTTCTTTCTTAAGCAATGAGATTCTTCCTGTTAAAACCCCATAATTAATAGCCGTCTTTACCACAGATTATCCTAGCTGAACTGTAAATTTGTTCAGCTCCTCCAGAGTTGCCAGCTCCTATCAGCTGCTTCCCAGTTTATATTGATGGAGATGTGTAGGTACATTTGTGGATGTTGATTTGAACCATGCTGTGAGAAATGGTGATGTATAGGAGTTTTGTGACTGAACTCAACTCCAGCCCTCTTCAAAATTTCACCTCGGACTTCTTTAGTGTGTCCATTCGTCTTCAGGATGCTGTGTGTTCTCTGTTTTCCAGCAAACATCTGAAGCCCTTGATGAACCACTGGAGCTACACACAGAAGCACCCTGTACTAGGGCTGAAACAATTAATCGGATTAATCGTGATTAATCGATTATTGAAAAAATGTTCAACTAATTCAGTAATTGATTAATCATTAAGTTGAGTATAGAGACTGTAAAACATGATTTTAGCTGACAGAGTTGCACACTTAGAGCAGCAATTATCTCAAAATTGAAAAAAAAAATATATAAATATTTTGCATTTTTTTTCCCCGTCTTTCAATATGCTCTATCCACCCCTCAAGTGGAAATGTTTAAGTTTCACCTGTTTTAATTTCTTTAGAAATCTTCTTTAAGACTTTTGACTATCCGATTATTAATTGATCAATCAGGAAAAAAAAATCCACAGAGTAATCGATTTGCAAAATCATCGTTAGCTACAGTCCTACTCTGTACTAATAAGGGAACCTCTGAAGGCAGCTATTTGCTCTGGATTTTATTTTGTATAAGAGCAAACGAGGCTGAATACAAATGCTTACAAACTTTTTAAGGAATTTATTTTTTAGTTCAGCAAGCCATGTTGTTTTCCTTCAAAATTACTATAAAGGATTACATTGTTTTGGTCTTTCACATTAAATCCTCTTAAAAACCAACTAATGATGATATGTAAAAGTCCATGAAGTATTAATGGTAAACAACCATATCAAGTATTTTCCTCCTAACCAACTTCTGTTATTCCATTTTTAAATGTCTTCTGATTTCAGAATATAAACAGGAAGTGTCTCCACTTGGTTTTATTTAAAAGTGTTCACACTGCAGCCTGAAACTTTCTAGACACTTTCCAAAAGCTGCCTGTGAGATAACACGTCTGCTTTTGCCAGAACACGTTTCGCAGACCTTCTCTAGGCAGCAGTGTTGAAGCCTGAAAATAACAAGCTATTACAAGAAAAGCAGCAGGGTGAACATGCATATTAATCAATTTTAAAATTTGATTCTGTATCATTTGATTCCTTTTTTTTTTTTCTTTAGTTTAATTTTCAGACTTCCCACTTCTACCGTATTTGTTTTTAAAATAAAAGTCAATTCTGGACTTTTTTCCTTACTTATTGGATATTAGCTTATGCTTCCTCAGGGCTTCCATGTAAATATTATTTGGCTAAATTAAACAGTATTCAATAAGACTGAACTGTAACAGCTTTTAAAGCCATTGCAATTCAAAGTTGAATCCCTAACCTTTGGCCCTTTTTCAGAACAGTATTAGACTTTTAGGAAAGGTACAGTTAATCAACTTTGTTAGGAAAGCTACTGTAATTCCTTGGGAAATAATTGGTATTAATTGAGATTGTTTAAAAAAGTAATTTATACTTGGTATGTCTGTGCCATTTTAAAATTATACATTTTAGCTCCAGCAATCACAAATTCTTTATAATCAGCATTATTTTGCCATATTCAAATTCACAAAGTAGAAATAGAAGAATGTAAATCTGGAATATTAAAGGCAGTTTTTTTATACCTGGATATAGGTTTTATTTATATACATTTTCATTAAAAGAAAACAAAACATTTTCTCCCCTTTCTTTCCTTTTATAAGTAAATAAGATAAAAATATATGTTGCTGCAGCTTTCTGTCCGTCCTAAAATGTTTTTAAGATGAAAAATTGGCCTCTTAAGTTCTAAAGGTATTAAAACCTTGGGCAGATTCAGAACAAAAGGGACATTTGGACCATTCATCTATGAAGATAAAAGGCCTACCGTTTCCCTTCTGGAGATTCTTTTGAGATTCTTGCTTGAACATTCCAAAAACAGTCGAATGAAAAGATTACTTTAAACCTAAATGAGCTGTGGCTCTGAGTACCTTGGGATTCACTGCCCTTCGATTGGTCATCAATGAGTGTTTCAATCCAGTGGCATAAGATTGCTTGTCTGCAGTATTATCTGTTAGGGACATTGCTTTTAAATTCTATGCATGACATTTTTTCATAGCAATAATAAATTTGGCCTGTTCTAAGGACCAATAAATGCTCCTCACTGAAAGTAACTATTAACTGAGATTTTAAGATGCAAACAACGAAAGAAAATATTGTCATTATGATCTGTTTTGTCAAAACCATATTTAGTATTATTGCTATTTCATATCCCCCTTACATGTTATAGCCCTGTTTTAAAACAGAATTTAGCAAAACACATTTTGTCCCTTTACAGTGTTACGAATTCCCTCTCCTCCCAGACTTCCTGATTAATCTAAAGTAACAATTGATTTAAGCAATTAAGAGACAAGATTGTGATTAATGTTCTGTAATCACCCACTCCAATAATTCGACAAATGCCTATCTTTATATCAACTTTTGGAGTGAGTGTTACACCAATCTAATCCTGAAAATTTTGTTTGTTATGTGCTCTTTACTTACCAATTTTATAGATCATTCCTCTGTCTTTGCTAAATATTCTTGCCCATGTCTCTAATCTCAGAAATTAGAGTAATCTATAAACATTTGCAGAAGCTTTAAAAATTAAGTCGCTGATGCTAACACTGATCATCTATAATTAAATCCATGTTTGGATAATAGCTTCATCCTCAAAGGTTGTGTAATTCTTTATTTTTTAAACACTAAAGGCCTGGGAGTGCATAAGATAGTGAGACATGTGTATCCTCAGTGTGTGTTTGTGTGTTGAAGCAGTCACAGTCTCTCTTTTTGCTAAGTCTTAGCGACTTTTCTATTTCTGTTTCCTGCTCTGCTTCTCTGACTCTCGGCCCCATGATGTGTACTGCTAAGCTATACACTCTGCCTCTGGTTGGTCTAGTATTGTGCCATGGCCTACTTCTGTTTTATAATGTACAGACACATAAAAGGCAAGATTTCTGTATTAGGGAGCACTGTGCGTTCAACAGTATAGGTAACAGACATAGAAGCACCACAGATGTATAAAAAAAAGAACTTCTTACCTCATTGTTTTTTTTGTTTTTTCTGCTATTATTTTCTAATGGTGGCAACGTGTGTGCCCTCTAATTTGTTTCTTGCCTTGATCGGATGTCTACACATAAAGCCTATGTTGATAGGAAGTTATTTATCACTGAATAAAAAGATAAAATTGGGTGTGTGTGACTCTGACACGGTCTGTTTTGTGCTCTTTTTAAGCGTACTTCAATTATTGTTCATGCCATTCAGTCTCAGTGCCACTTAAAAGTGCTGCATCATTGTTAGGGCCATGTACAGCCAACGTATGCCGGATGCTGAACTTTCTATGTATTTTTTCCATTTTGGACGTATACATAGAGTATTCATAATGAGTCCAGAGCATATGT
>NW_015150837.1:458993-513165 GCF_000732505.1 Cyprinodon variegatus
AAAAGAGACCCCCCCCCCCACCAAATGCCCAATCCAGATCTTTCCATATACTAAATTTTTATGTACATATTTTTCTTCGAAGGGTGTTTTATAACATCTAATAGTGCTTCAAGTTTTTTTCTTTCCGATATCTATTTATTTTTTTATATTTTTAATCTGTATCTGTTTTTTTACATCCAAATTTTTTACAAGTTTTATGATTTCATGACAGTAATGATTCTTGATTAAATATGCTAAAAAATAGCAGACCCACAGCTTCATGCTGCTGCAACCACTGCTACCAATGCATTGAAGACTATCAGACTCTAAACTAAATCTTTTTCTCTTCAGTATAAAATATGCTATCACCACTGACAACGCTGTGCACTAAAAAGGTCAGGAACATTAAGATGATATTTTCTTGGTGTATAACCTTTTCCTACAACCTGACCTTAACCATCCTGATCACAACTGCTGGATATTAGATTAACTGACTGTATTCAGGACTGTATTTTGTTTTGTTTAGCTGGCTGCCTATAATCTCAACCCAAGTCAGTTTATTACTGAAAAATGCCCATTAACTGATTGCTTGTGGCAGCTTTTTGCACTGCAGCTCAACCCACACAAGGTCAACATTATAGTGCTATTAGCATCTCCATTGTTATGCAAACAATGACATAAAATCACTAAATTATACAGTTTTTCATTTAAAAAGAGCTCTAGAATATGTATATGAGTAATATTCCTAGTAAAATGGTTTCCTAAATAATCATACATTTAGAGATTTTCCTATTTGCTTTTGACTTTATAGTTTATTGGATTATACGGGGTGCTAAAGTCAGTTTGAGGGTTGCACAGATAAAACATTTATTTGTCCGCAAAAAAAAAAATTGAAGAGAACAGACACAAATTAGAAGAAAACCAAAGAACTAAAGATGGTGTTTATCATTCATTCAGCAGGTAAATGCTCCTCCATCTGCATGTTCTCTTCCGTCTGTGTGCATCTTAGGATAAATGCTCATTGCACCTCCATTAGCCTGTGAGTCACCTGTATCTCCAGCTTGACCTTATGTAGTGCCTCCTTATTTTTTTTTAATCCAGTGCATTCACTGCATACAGTTTCCGGATGACTACTGCCAGTATTTTCCAGATTTACATACAATTACTAATCTTGCAGCTGCTTCACAAGATCGAGCCCTGGATCAGATTGTTTTCTTGGTCGATGGAGCAAACTGCAGATGGTAAACACATCAGGAGCCGAACCCTCGGAAATCTGCAGTAATTACCCTTGCCATCTGCTGTAACGGCAGCAGTAAAAACCTGAGGATGAGATCTTTGCAATGTCTGAGCTTCTGGTCAAATATGTCCACATATCTAGTTAGGATGCTTTAAAACCTTAAAATTAATCTTTTGTTGCAGTTACACATTCACAACAACATTACATGTGTTTCGTTGCAGTATAAATAAAACAAGTAATAATCATCTCCCATGCTTTTTGAATAAAAGTCAGTTATAAGATCAGAGACTAGGTACCTCTAAGCAATGATCACTATGTTTCCCTCAGGTATAGCTGTATAAAACAGCTATATAAAACAGATGTTTATGGTTCCTAGAGTGGATTAGGAGTCATATCAGTCCTGCCTTTATGCACAGGGATGCATGGGAGGTGAAAGAAATCCAGTGCATACTGATATAAAATTAGCAACACCAAGTCAGCAGTTCCCAGCGACAACCTTTAGAAGCTGCTTTGACTGTTATGCCAGACAAAAAAAAACAAACAAAAAAAACACCTTTCTTTCTTACTATCTCAAATGTAAACATGCACTGGGTACAACTGGGACGTTATATTTTATGAGGCTAAAACCTAGGCTTTTAACAACAGCAATAAAACAAAGAATAAGACAATATTTAAAAAAACCATCTAATCACCTTGTAGAATATTTATGAGAAATTGCCTTATTTGACCACAGTCAGGATGTCAGCAATGTGCAGTATACCACAGCCTGCTGATGCATATTCAGCACATTCCAAGGATTATGTTGAAAACATCATGCCACTATCTAGTTGTGGCAGTTATCTCCAGTTATATCTAAATTTGCTAATATGCATAGTAAATACATTAGATTTATATTCTTCTTATTTTCCATTTCAAAATTTGTGAATTAACTTTAATTAGAACTTGTTAAACAAAAAAACATACAGAAATTCTTTTTTTATATTCAGTACTAAATGAATTCAAGCTTCAGTAAGTTGATGGAAGTGGTTATTATTATATTATTGGTGTTTACCAGGATTATGATAAAAAGCAAATGTTAAGATCAATACAAAAATGGTCAATAAATATAAAACTAATATTTGTTTGCTGTTATTTTCCCAGCAGGCTTAAATCCTACAGATAGGGTGAATAGTAGAGAAGAGATCAGAGCATAAAGAGAGAATAAAGGGCTCAGTAAAATGTGCTGCTGTTCTCTCTCTCTCTCTCGATGCACCTAACATGTGAAATATAACAGGGAAAAATGAGTTCTGTCCTCCTGCGAAGAGGGATGGAGGCGCAGAGAGCATCAGCTTGTCAAAAAGTAATTTTCTTCTCTTCCCTTGAAGAAATGTAGCTACTAGATTAAAAGTTGTTTTTTTCTATAGTGTTTTTGATAAATTTCCTTTAGGGCTTTTTACCCTCTTTCAATAAAGAAAGCTCTACAGCTTTAAAAAAGCCAAGCTAACCTTGTTAATACAGCACTATTAATGCATGAAGTCATACAGAAAAGCAACTGAATCATTAGACTAAAATCTAATTAATTAAACAAAAAAATATAAGAATAGTGAAACACTAAAATAACCTAAGATATTAGAGAATTTATTAAGGGTTTCTGATTCAGATATAAATTCCAGACCTAAAAGATTTAGTGCTTCAAATAAAAGATGTTTCTAAATATAGTGCTTAATGCTAGATTTTTGCTATCTTCCTCAGACTGTAATTCAGATTCTTATCAGTTTTAGAGAATTGTCTAAAAGCCTGAAGCAGCCGTTGGCTCTGCATTGCATGATGACGAATGGCTTCAATATGACTGATACAATTATGTTTTTTTTTTCCTCATTTCCCCCATAAAAACATTAAACCTTCTGCTGAAAGAGAGCTCAATATTTTTAATGAGACATCACAAATCTTTCTGCGCTGCCTTCAACCAGCCTTCGGCTGAGCTGGAGCCTCATTTCTTTATTGGATTGTTTTGTCAACTTTTAAAAACCTTTCAGCATTGTAAAGCAGACATATTCCTGTGTCTTCAGTCAACTGAAGCTCTATTAGCTGACTCAATATGACATAGGAATGGGAGGTGTGTAGGTGGAGGTAGAGTTAAGAAATTTCTCCGCTGGCACTACATAAGAAGCTCAGGCACCCCTCTGAAAATATGTGTAGCTACCATGTTGCATCCATGAGTAAGAGTATTTTATGTTCGACAAATTAGTGTCAGGACTCTCCCAGGTACTGTCAAAAAAAATATAATAGTGGCCATCTGTGCATTGGCGGCTGCAGCAGGACCTGTCAACCTTGTTAACAATAGTTTCATCTCTGTCCTAACATGGCAGGTACATTTTTTGTATAGGAAGACAAATAAGCCTTTTTTGCAATCAGATTATTTGTGTAAAAACTGTTTTAATTTCACTGGTTTCCAGAGGTCTATAACAAACCCAACATCTGGATTATTATGAGGAGGTTGCTGAATTGTTTTTTAAGTTCCTACATCTTACCCCAGCCAATTCTTAAATGCTATTTTCAGGATTGCCCTGTATCCCTCTCCGTTTGTGTTCCCTCCAACTCTGACCCATGATTTGATTATGTCATCCAAAAAGCTTTTTTTTCTAAGATAAAACAAAACAACAACAAAAAAAAAAACTGTTACAACAGCATGAGTTGAAATTAGCCAATAAAAAAAAAAGGGAGAAGAGGAATTAAATGATCATTCTTTTCAGGGGTGAACACATAAACTCCATACATGCTGGGAATCCAACACAGGACCTAACTACATTCAATGCATTTAGGGCATCATCTTCTAATTTGCATGAAATTCCCTCCGATAGATCAGCACATGCTCTCCATATTCATGAAGGCATATTGGATTGATTGCCCCTGTTCTTTTTACTTTACAAATGCAATGTTCAAGACTCCTGGTTAATAGGTCAGCTTTGCCTGCACTATCAAATTTGTTAAGAAAGAAAAAACAACCTTAAACAGAGGGGGTGGACTCAGGTTTCAGCTTTCAAAAACCTATAATGCAGCGATAGAGTCGGTTCCTTCCCACCATCATTTCAACCTTCCACCCCCATGCAGGGAACAAAACATCTCGCCTGGGCAGCCAAGCCAACAATTGCCCCTAACGACCCCCTTTTTAGAGTCATAGCCCAGTATCGGGTATCCTTCATAAAGAGAACGTCTGTTTGCCATTTGAAAAAATTGGAGCTGACCTTAAGAAATTCAAGTCCCTTCACCTTTCTTTAACAGGGAGAGTAAACTTAATTAAATATGCTTTCCAGATTTCTCCGTTTCAGACAATTCCTAATTCTCCTTAACTCTTTTTTTCAATTCATATATATGGGATGGAAAGAAGCCTAGAAAGTGGTCTACATACGGTATTAGGGTGGCTTAGTGCTATAGAGACAGAGAAAAAAGAGAGAAAATGTATTTAATGATCTAAATCAGCTGACTGGTGGCGCAGTCTTGCATAGAACCCAACAATAGCAGTACACAATACTTATCACACGGTTTAAATTAAAAGAATTAACATCCAACAGAAAGTTAAGTAAGCTCATTCTATTTCTAATTAAGCCTGCCTAGGCACGTTTCAAAGTAGCAAAGAAAAAAAAAAAAAGCTACGCTTTTCCTTTAGCTCTTCTCTGGGAAGCAGCTTCCAGTACCTTGGCTCTGCCACTCTACCATGTTTGTCGTGTTTATTATCATACAAAAGGCATGATGTGTTCGGTGGGAGGTGCAGTATCAGGTTTCCGCTCCATATAGCATTTCAGCTGATCAGAATACTTTTTTTGTGTGTGTTTTGTACTTACAAGTTGCAAAGTTTAAAAGCAGCTTCATGTGTTATTCACTGAACAATGCTTTATTTTCACAATTCCTTTTGTAATGAAATAACACCTGTATTTATACTCAAAAAGATACAATACTGTTGTATTTTATTGACATATTGGCACAAATCCCATTGGTCTCACTGCCTCATTAATCTTAATGTCATTAAAAGGCCTCAGTAAGCAGTATAAGTGCAGTTTACTCTTGAATTCAGAGGAAAACACATTATTTGAAGCCTTGGGGAGGCTTTGATGTTGCTAACTTTAGCTCCCTCTCGTACTGATTGATCTTAAAGTGGGCGATAGATGCAGTGATGTTCCCTCTCGGCCGGATGTCTGTCTGCTGTGCGTCAGCATGTGCCTTAAACCAGATCTGCTGCTGAGGCAAGAATAAAAGAGAGCAGAGAAGGCTGGTTGTGGAGTTGGGTGACGTGGAAGGATCACAATATATGGAGACAATTATCTCCTTCATTCTGAGTTATGCAATTATTTAACCTTTAATCAAAGCTGCAAGTTACACGTCTTCAGTGTGATTGATTTTTTTTAAAAATATGGCTTCAGCTACCTCAGCCTGGGAGCTTTGCTAAAGCTCCTTTAGAGTTACTCAATTTTCATCATCCTGTTAGTTTTCTAATGTACCCTAAAAAAACATTTACTGGGTAACTACAGTAAATAGGAGTATACATTTACTTTATTTACCAACTAGGTGACTTCTGGATTTGTATTCGGGGTTGTCAGATTAATGAAGCATGTCTTGATTTTTGGTAGATATTTTTGTTACTTTCCTTCCTTTTTGGACTTATTTGTGTTGTTCTGTCACATAAAATAACCCCCCAAAAATACACTAAAATATGTAGTTGAAAAAATTCCCAAGATGTACATATTTTATATCTTTGAATATGACATTCACCAAGCTGTACTAAAAATTTCAATTTTCATAGCCCAATTACGAAATACTTATGCTGCAGCTCTTATTTTCATTGTTTAATCTGCATATACAGTTTTAACATAAATTAAAATACATATAGATGTCTAATATGTTCATGACAGCTTTGGGCAGAACACCAAATCCTGTGGAGAAGCACAACAAGATGCACAAACAGTGGAATACAGTCTGCTGTATTATGAAGTCATCCCTTGGTGAAGACATCTGGTGTGTTTTACTGTAACCTCAGGTTTTCTCATGCTAAATCTCACATTTTGCTAGATTTATATGTTGAAAATGCTGAAGACAACATTATGTTACAAAGGAGTGAAAATCAGACTTAAAAAGGACAACTATTGAATTATTTGCCAGTATTTTTCAGGAAATGGACAACATTTTTATGTTGCTTTTTTATTGGCTGATCTAAACGATTTTTCAGCATGATAAAGAATTGGTTAATTGAGCTATTGGACTTTCCCCAGCTGCTTGTGTCTGAGCCAGAAAAACACTTTCAGAAAAACAGGACTAGGAGAAAGCAGCTCATGATGCTAAAACATTGTTACAGTGCTGCTGTCCTGACCAAATTAGACCATCCATTAAAATCTCTGTTTTTGACTCTGCTATTGTTGCATTTCTCTAGTGTTGCTTTTAGACTCAAGGCTTAAGTAATCTGTTCATTTATATGGTTATTTATATTTTCAGTACGTTTAAAATAATGACCTTGTAAATCAACTGAACATTTTCCTGTTATGAAAGCCTCCAAACAACGTCTAATATTTACCGACATGTATGGCTGCAGTTGATAGACCCATCACAGAAACTCTGTCCTTTTTTGAAGCAGTTATTTTGTCAGTGTTATAATGACCGGGCATTATTTATCACATGATGTAGTTCATTAAATAATTTAGCGATTAAATTCCTGATGGGTAAGTGCATAGGTAACAGGAATGTTACCAATGCACTTGAACAAATCTTTACCTTTCTCTGCAGCTTTTCACTTATTTTCAGTTGCCCCAGTAGCTGCTTTACTTTTATAATTATGACCTTGAATAATCCAGCCTTTCAATGCTTTCCTGCTGTCCAAACCTTGTTTTATCCTCAAAACCTGCTAAGTCCCTTAAGCCAGCTGAGCTGGTGCCTGTGTGTTTGGTATGTTATTTCAACAGTGAGAGCTTGACTTTCATGGCCTGCAGGACCAAGCCTGCTGACCATGTTTTATTTTTTCTGCAGGGCCTCCCTGTTTATTTTCATGAGCGTATTAATGTCTATTTTGATTCGCCTCTTGTGTTATTTTAGATGAGTCATTTGGGAATGTGTGGGCACATGTGAGAACAGTCTGTGCCTCAGCGAGGATAGCAAAATGCACACACCATAGGGAAGACTGCAAGTGTTTCTTTCTCTAAAAAATGCATATGATTGTTTTAAGTGTCCTGCTGTGAAGAAGAAACTTGTTTCTCTTTAGAAGTCAACAGATAGAACAGACTGCAAACGTTCATTTTGAACCAAGACTAAAAGACTGAGCTTTGTAAATATTACATTACGGTCTCATTTAGAGGACATTTTAAATAAAATATGGTCTTTGCTTCCTGTGGAAAATAGCACAGACCATTCCTTTATCTACTGAGTAAACTAGATGAATTTCAAATTCGGTGAAGTTAAGTCATCCATTTAATTATTTGTTTTCTTGCAAGCATGATAACTTGCAAAACTAAAGGTTTGTTATTTGTTGGCAGCATAATGCTGTGGGGATCAACTTCTTCAACAGGGTCAATGGAAGCGGAAATGAATTCTGCACAATCCTATAAGAAAAAATGTGAAGCAGGGCATACACTGTGCGATATTTTCAATCATTACATGCAGCAACAGCTAAATTCTACGACAAAACCGTAGGGTTTAAAAGTTGACAGCTCACGATGCGTGTTCTCACACTGTGCGGCCCGACACTCTGATGTGACCTTACGACGTAAGACTGAATTTCAAACATGTTTGATTTTCTACTGACCTTTCGATTCCTGATCAGTAGGTGGTTGTGAGAGGCTGATAGTCCTTCGTTATCCCCTGTAAACTACACGACGCACAACGCATCAGGCTGAAAGTCGGCCTAATCAAAAAATTCTCGCATGACCGGAGAATCTGCCGATCGGGGCAAACAAATTGTACAGAGTATGCTCGGCTTTAGAGGTTGCTCAAAAGTTGAGACCAAGATGAATTGTTAACCTTCCGGCTGCATAAAAACACACATTTTTATCACAAACTTCAACATGGTTTAGTGGGCTCCTGTGTTACATGCCAAGATGAAGTAGTACATAATTGTTGGCATGATTTTTTTTACCAAGCTTTTTACATAAATAAGCACTGATCTAAATTGATCTCTATAACTATTGCTCTACGTTTGGAGCTGATGTCCTGCTGGAATGTAAACCTCTGCTCTGTCCTCAAGCTTTTTGAAGCCTCTTACATTTTTCTTTCATTATTCTATCTTTCCTCATACAACTCTGACCGCCTTCTATGCTGCTAAAAGAGACCATCCCATGCTTCATCTTTGGGATGGTATGTTCAAGGTAATGTTCATTTTTCCACCCTATAGTATTTTGCACAGAATTCACAAAGTACATTTCTAGTCTAACCTTACTGGGCAAGGAGATGGACAGGGAGGTTATGGAAAAGAGGGTAAAAGAACTAAGGGGAGATTATACACTCAGTAGCAGGTGTGGGTGGCCCCAGACTCACCCTACAGTACAGGGCCCAAACCAATAAAGAGGTAACGCAGGCCCCAGATATCCAAAGGCACCCAAGATTACTGGGACACAAGTAGGGCAGACATAGGGATGGCCGCACCCACCAGAGGAGGCAATAAGACCCTTGGGCCAGACCCCAGAGGCCATAATGCTTATGTCCCATGGGGCTGCTGCAGCGAGCCTATGGGCTCCGCCGGTGGCTGGGCGCGCCCGTACATGCCAAAACGCACATCCCTCCCCAAGCCAGTCACAGCCTTTCCAGACCTCCACATCTATATGAACATGTCTTATTCATGGCTACCAGGCAATAGCAACCCAGGCAGTCCATCCCCCTAAGGCCACAGCACGCCAGCCACTGGATCCCAGGTGCCAGACTATCCCTGCTGATGTCCTCACTCAATGCAGGCACTGACCGCTCACAGGGTCAGGGTAGGTTCAGAATGGGAACCAATGGCCAGAAAGCCCAAGGAGAGCCAGATACCCCAACCAAGGCATGACCAACCCTAAGGGCCCATCCCAAGGCGCAGAGGAGAGAACAGAGGTGTGGAACACCCCATGTCACCCCCCTACTGCTCGGATCTAGTGTTGTTGCCTGTTGAACTACTGTATATTCAAAACCCGGGTGAGAGTAGTTGTGCCCCCCACCTCCCCCAACCTAAGTGTCTAAATGCATTACAGCAACCCTAGTTGGGCAGAGAAGTCGTATTTGTGCAGTACATGAATAATAGTCATATGCTTAGATTCTCCTCCTGAACTGTAGATCTCTGCAGCTCCTCCAGTATTATGGTGGGCATCTTTGTTACTTCTCAGACAGAGAGTCAGATTGTGTAAGTTTTTTTTTTACTGGCCCTTGAATATTCACATTTATTTACCAGAGAAATATTATTATTATAACTTCTTTGTTTATAATCTTGCTCTAACTTTTGTTCTCTTAAACCTAAAATAATATACATTTAAGGTTATGGTTAGAGCTTGACTAAAAATTAGAACAGTTGTAGAATATCAGAATAATGCTATTTTCTTTAAAATGTTGGACATTGAACGAAACAATACAAAGGGGTCATAACACAGCAAACAAGGATATACACCCATTTCTACTCTTCTTTTATCCCCTCAACTTTTTGGTCTTTCTCTCCTCTTATTATGCCTACAGCAGCCCTCCTCACAGTGTCCATCACTCTCAGCCAGTACATGCTGGGACTTCAGAAACACCTATTATTACCAGACCTTTGTGTCACAAACAATCAGACATAGGTGTTTTTCTACTAATGAATTTGAATGATTAATAAACTTCCAGCTCCCTATAGAACAAAGTGAAAATTTCTTGTTCAGTTGAAGGCAGAAACATTGGATGTATGACGTCTAGTGGGATATGATGAATGTGTGTGTTTGTGTGTGTGCTTGCATCATGAAGGGAGATCAGATTTGAGCCAGGCTGATGGTGTCTTTCAGGGACACCTGGAGGACGATGCAGTCATCATGATAGTAGACGACCATAATCCTTTTTGTCCTCTCCCCTTGTCTCTTATTCACACTCAAAGCGTTTGCAGTCTCTCCCTCTTTGTAGTAAAACTCTCTTTTTTTTGTGACAAATAAAGCAAACAAATGCTGCATTCATGCTGAAGGCTGCACACTTCCATAAGGTTGATCAGGGCAGCACCTCGGTTGGTTGGCCTCTGAAACTGGACAGAAAGGTACCTTGCCAAATATTGATAAGCTGTCTGCAAGTCTGTGAGCTCAGCAACAGCAGAGCAGGAGTAACATCTGCTAAAGTTTACCATGATGTCTGTGCTGCTTTGCAAACCTCATTCAAAGATTCCTAAAAATGTTATATTTGATAAAGACAAACCGAGAAAGAAGTACCCAACTGGTAAAATCATTAGCTTCTAAGCCTTTAGGAGCCTTTTTTAAGCTATTTTTTTTTTTTCATTTAAAGGAAAACTGGCTTTTGAATAAAAGACTTGTCTGTTCTTCAAGCAGGATATTTTTCTTTCTACATCTGTCCTTGAAGCCACTTAGCAGCCATTATCAGTACTAGGAACATGTGCACAAGTCTGCGACCAATTTCATTTCTACCATCTGTCTGCCTTTGTAAGAAAATGACACATGTTCACCACGGATTTTAGACTAAAATCTTTTGCAGGAAATGTCCTTTTTCATCCTTTTTCTTTTGGTAGAAAGATAACCCAAAGACACCCCTCCTGGCAGTGAAATATGGTGATGGCAGCATCCTGCTGTTCGGATGTTTCCTTTTCCCATAGTCATGGATGGAGTTTTAAAGTTAGACTGATTTCATTGTGGATCTAAATGCATTTTTCTATTTCGCGGAAAGGTGGCTTTGTAGTATTGGACAGAGGGAACTATAAAGAGTTTCATTTATGTTAAAAGTTTTGGAAATGTAAACAGCTGCTGCTAACTGCAATAAAAAAGCTTTCATAAGAAAAGAAGAGATTAGTGCTTAAAGTTGCGAGTAAGAGCAGGAACAAGGCAGAAGAAGAAACCCACAGTCTTAAACAACCACAGAATCAAAAAAGTCTTACTTGTCTTTGAAAATGCACATTTTTAATTGGTCATTATTAATTTAGAGGACCATGGCTTTTCAAATCCAACTGGGTCTGTGACGAGCATATTCTATTTTAACTACAGGCTATAAAAAACAACTTCCAAAAAGTTACTCTTGATAATTCAACAGAATAAATGTAACTCATAATACCTGCTTTTGCTCTTAGCCTGCTTTGATTAGACCTACGAAAACTCTTAGATTCCTAGAAAGGAAGTGTCAGAAGCCGTCAACAAAACCTTCTGCACAATCTGCTGATGAACATTAACTAGATTCGTTGTTTTTGCATCAGAATGGCCAGGGGTCAGCCAACGCATAGGTCATTTTATACATTTGTATGCTACGAATTATATGTGCCTATTTTAAAGTGGGCAATGCCTGATTAACCATCTGAAGTGAAGTACAAATATATATTCAATAAAATGCTAACATATGTTGCCCTGCTACCAATGTCAAGTTTTCCTTTGGATCGACCTCTGATTTGGCACTTTGGGTGCATTCAATCGCTCTCATCTGATTGGCTGTAAATGATGGACTAACCAGCAAAATGTAGTCATTTATTATCCTGAAATAATATATATTCAAAAGCAGCTCCACCTTGGAATAAATTCACTATTAGGTGTCTGGTAAAGGTTTTTCCCAACCTAAAATTTCAACCTAGGCTTAACAAAGAATTTTCATCAAATAACTGCTGTTGATGTTTTCCTCTACGTCATGGACAGTAATTCATGAAGTTTGTCCTCAGTTTGTCCTCACCAGCACATTATTTCTTGTTATGTGATGATGATGAATGTTGTAAAAGTGAAGTACTTTAACTCTTTCAATACGCCTCTAATATATATATATACATATATATATATATATATATATATGTATATCAATAGATAGATAGATAGATAGATAGATAGATAGATAGATAGATAGATAGATAGATAGATAGATAGATAGATAGATAGATTTTTTTTAGGTATTGTCAAGTTGAAACTGTGTGATAGTTTTATGTATTAGACAAATTTCCATTTTTCAACTTGTCAATGTTTATGTTGAACTGTCAGACTGTTCCTCTTGTTTATATTCATAAAGAAGAAGCATTTAGGACGACTAGAAAATGCTGTTGGGGTTCACTAACAAGTGCTGCTGCTGGTTGATTTCCTTCTCTGTATTACCGGTAGCTTGAGTGAAGGTCAACGAGGATCATTTCATCTTTCCTGTCTCTCCTCGATCGTCTACCATCTCATTTATTCAGTTGCAATCTGCACTTTTCCCCCCATCTGCTTTAAGCCACTGGATCAGTTATCAAAAAAATTATGGTAGAATCTCTTCCTGACATGATACTACTCTTGTCTTTCTCTCTGTTTGTACTTTATATTTACTTCTACGTTTTCTGTATTGCAGATATATTGAAAACCAGGCTGTCACAGCTAATAGGTGCCATAGACAGCCAATCACATAGTTACTTACAGAGCTGACACTGGGGTTAAACTTTTAGTTGGCATATCTGATTTTCCTTTCCTGTCATCAGCTGTTCACTGCCTGCAGACATAATCAGTCTCCCTCAGGGTACATCAGTCCAACTCCTCATGACTCAGTCACCATATATCAAGACTTATAGTCTTTTTTTGTTTCCTCTGACTCCAAATAAACACAGTTAATGAAAGATGTTGATTTTAGACTTCCATACCAATGAATAACATTCTCAACCCCCCCATATCACAGCTTAAGAACAATAATTGGGTGCTCCAGTTAAAATGTACTGTGGGTTAATTTAATCCAAACAGGACATATGGTTTGATCATTTTCTTGCATGGATTTTGAACCATTGTCCACATGATTACTGTTTGAGACCATGGTTTAAGTATTTCTAAAAGCTCAGTGTCTGCTTGCTTTGCTACTTGACAACCAGTTTTTACAGGTTAAAGCACCTTGTTCTTTTAGACCTTGTCTTCTTTTCCATGGGAGCATTCAGGCCTCCCAGCGACTACAGGAACATCAGTATCAACATCTACAGTGAACCAACTATACATAGAAATTTACCTAAAAAGAAATGCCTTCTCCCAAATGGACAACTTCAAGATCGAAAACAGAATGCAGTTACCCACATTGGGGGCCACTTGCCTTCCGAATACCAATGTTCTTTTAGTCAAATGAGATAAAGAGTAAGCTGTTTGGCCACAATAACAAAAAAATATATATATTTTGTTTTTGTTGACGTTTTGTGTTTACTCTTGAGCAAATTGGTGATAGCACCAGGCTGAGAATCTGTTTCACCACTATAGCAACTTAAGTGTTAGTAGTACATGGAAGCCCTGAAATTCACCAGAAACAACACCAAAAAAAACACAGAAATGTTGTTCAAAATTCAGATCACATGATCCAACATCATATCAAAGCAATTCAATGGATGAAGGTCTGTATGTATATATATATATATATATATATATATATATATATATATATATATATATATATATATACCGTATATATTATTGAAACATAATGTCACAGCAGAACAATGGTTCTGCCAACTATTACTGAAGCTGTATAGTTATTTTTGAACTTACATTGGACGCACAATAGATTTTAACATATGTACTTAATAAAAAAATTATCCTACTCTGATTATTCTACCATGAAAATAATTTCAAATAAATGTTTTAAAAGCCCCTAAAATATATCAGTGTTGCATGTGTGGTATTTTCAAATTCCTGCCTAAAATCTATAACCTTTATTTTATAGACATGCATTAGCTTCATAGTAAAGTTAACCACATGACACAAATGTATATTTTTTGTCCTATTTACTTTTAGATTATTCAAGTATCCATTGAAATGGGATATAAATATAAGATATGTCTTTTCACTGGTAAGCTATATGCTATTATTTATTTTTCCTCAGAAAGGCTAGATTCCTACATCAAGTCCAAAAGATAAAGGGATAATCCTTATCCTCAGAAAAACTTTCCCTCTGGTGTTTTTTTTTTCATCCAGTCTGAATGTATATTTACTTGGTGGTTGTTTGGGACGTTCTGTCCCAGCTCTTTGGTGCCAGTTCTTTCTCTGTCTCTATGAGCTGCTCTCTGCTGTCGGAAATCTGCTTTGAACATATCTTAGATAGGATCATCTCATCTCCAGCAAATTCCCATTGGAAGATTTCATAGAACTGTGTCACTGTTCAGAGTCTGCCTTGTATTTTTCATTTAGATCTTGATGTTTTCTTGAAACTGGGTTTCAATCAGCAGCACAATGCCATCTTTTTGTCTGTCATGGCAAAGACTGCTCAACAATTCTTTCATTAGTCAGATTAAATGTCTCTGAGGTGTCTGGAGAGGTAGAACTCCAGACACTAATCGGATAATTTAAGTACAATAACTAACACATATGAGTTTACAATAAAAAACACAAAAAAACCCAAAAACAAATAAAAAAAAACAGACTGGCACATATTTCTTGAAGGACTGGAAATATTGTTGCTTAGCACCCTCTGCTGGTTCAAATAATAAACTATGTGAATGTGGAATTATATTGTTTGTTTTTCTCTTTGTACTTATCAAGAATAAAGCACCTTTATATGCAGAAACCAACATTTATGATGCAGAGAACAGTAACTGATCTGGTAACAGCCACGTTGCAGTTTGAATAGCAAAAAAATTGTTTTCTTGTCCTTGATCACTATATTTTTTATCTCTATCTCACAACTAACTTTTGACTACAGGAAATACTGATACAGTTCAGAACTTTACGATAAAAAAAACATCTAATCACAACAGAATCAGTATTAACTAACAGGCCAGCTGTTGTGTATCATTACTTCATACATGTTTGCAGATGAGACTCCAGCCTTATCAAAATATTACACTTTGTTCTTAGCTGAAGGACACCACTCTCATTCCATTCCCAACTCTTTGCCATGTACAGAAGGAAGATTATAACTGTATATTCGGACAGATGAAGTGCCCTAATTAAATAAACTACTAGGGAAAACATTGTTCTGAAACACAACAGGCAGGTAATATTAGGGTGTAATAAACACACATCATCAATCATCAATGACAATTATCCTAACAGTATTCAATATTCTGTTTACAGAAAGTGCGAAATATTTCTTTTTGTCCTGCAAACAGGTCTTAGATGACTTCACTTCATAAATGTGTTAAGACTTGGTTTCCAAATGCAAAACGATGAACGTTTTCAAAGGAAAAGTCATTTATGATGTCTCTGAAGTTTAATTTCTTTGCAAGCTGATTAACTATAGGCAGGATTGCCAGATCATTGAAACGTACTGGGACATCATAGAGCACAGGTAGTTTTTTATTATCTTAATTTTACTGAAAGCCTGCCCACCTCCAGCCAGTCACAGGTAGACATAGGAAAATATTTCTAGGTTTTTACATTTCAAATAGCAATGTTTGTGTGCACAGTTTCTTTGATGTCGTGGAAATCTTTTCATAAAAATTTCTGTATTTATGTTGGATATTTTCATCCTATCTATTGAATTTAGTGCACTAGTTTAAACTTTTCTCTTCTTCATAGGAGAACAACAAGCAAGGCAGGCAAAATGCCGTTTTTTGGCCTGCTGTATATCAGCCAGTCCCTAATAATTTTTCCCCTTCGATTGTGGGAGGTTGAATAGGTTAGAAACTTTGGGGATGCTCTGCCCTCTGAATCTGCTGGAAGTTCATTTGCCTTCGTGACTTCTGAAAACCCGACATTGTTAGTTTGCAGCGAAACAAAGTTTAAAAGTCGCAGCCCGCTGTTGTCCTGGTCAAGCCATTTTATGTTGGGGTGGGGGGAGTTGTAATTGCGACTTATTTAAAGATAAAATATTACATTTACTTAATGCAGATATATGTATATTTAATTACTCTAATATTAAATATTTTTCACTCAAATATTTTCAGAAAAATTACTCCTTCCTGTATTTTTAATGGTCAGAGTGTCAATTTTGAGCCCCCCTCTGTCCCGGGCCTGGGACTATTGACCTTGTGTCCCCCCCTGTTGCCGGGTGTGTTAATTAATACATAGAAATTAAAATGCTTGTTTTTGTACTGTTATGCCTATACGAATTTAGTGGTTTAAAGCAATCCTTTATACATCTTTTATGTCCCCATTGGTTTTAGCCTCCACTCTTTACTTGGATTTCAGATTTATCACTCTCTGACAGATGCGGCCGCACCTGAGCACTGCTCCCAGTGAGAGGGTCAGCCGGGGTGACGGCTCCCTGCAGACCGTGATTCACAGCTGAGCAGAACATTTAATGAGGGAGAAACTCAACTCCACTTCAGTCACACCGAGAGCTAAAATAACAAGTGAGCAGCAGCAGACAGACAGTACAGAACTTCTTTAGCTCCAACGGTCAATAGAGCAGGTCCATAGTGGTTTAATAGTGTTAAAAAAAAAAACTACAGTGACTACAATGTTTTAATGGGACACAAAGGACCTCAGCTCCAACTGTTTGTACAATTTTTTGGATGAGCATCATCAGATTTATAAATGCTATAACCACAAACATCAATAAATCTCATAGGGATTAATGTCACAGACCAAAATAATGTAGGGCACAATTGGATATTGCAAGAAAAGCCATAAGAAAGGTAGTAAGTCTTTGTATATAAGTCCCATTATTTCTATTTTTATCCTAAATACAATCCACTGCAAGTAGTTGCCTTTAAACAATTAATTCCCAAATAGAGTCCACCTGTGTACAACTTTATTTCTGTAGAAATCCAGCCATGCTATAAAGGTCACAAACGTCAGAGATCATTTATGAAAGAAAAAAAAAAACCACAACCATGAAGACCAGGGAACACAGAAAATATAAAACAGCTTGAGACCATGAAATAATCCCAGTGTGACAATATCTCAATTTATCCTCTCTTTGTCCACTCAATAATCTACAAATAAACATCTACAAAGCCATTTGTATGCACCCAGTGTGATTAAGTCCTTTGTGTAACAAGCTTTCATTAAAATCAACGCTGCAACTCTCAGTTGCAATGCATCTGTGTACCTTAATTTTCAACCCACAGATTATGATTAGCCATCCTATGTTCCTCTTAATAATGAATATGCTTTGTTAATTTAAACCATATAATGGAAAATCTGGCGGTATGTTAAGGATTGTTGCTCTGCCGGACACGGAATCTTCCCCCAGTTTAAAGGGGAGTTTTACTTTAAGGGACCTACTCATAAACCACTGCATTTTTCTTTATAGTTTTTAATGCAGGAGCTATATTTAAAGTAATACATCTTTAAAAAAGACCCTGGTTGAGATTTTGCTCATGTTGCATTATTATATTTAAGAGCAGTGTTAATGTTCCTTAACACATAAAAATGTTATTTAGTCCGATCTAACGCATTCTTGCTATGACTTTTTCCAAAACAGGACTTTATCTTTTCTTGTTTTCTTCTTGCAGACCTCATAAAAAAAAACAAAAAACAAGGAAACAAAACGTAAAATGTTTGAAGCCTAGAAGATTCCTTATAACACTGCTTTAAACATCTCCACAGATTTATGCCTGACCTGTCTACTATGTTTCTCAATCTTTCATATTTTTTCATTTTTATTTTTGTTCTTTCACAAACCTCATAGGCCTTAATAGAAAAGATGGATTTGTTGGATTAGATTATAAAAAAGTTAACAGCAAAACTAGATTTTATTCAGGGTAATCAGAGTGAAGGGAACGAAACACAAATGAAAGACACAACCTACAGTTTCTTTTATTTATAAAAAACAAACAAAAAGCATGTAATGTTTTTCCTTCCTCCTTAATACTATTATCTCCTTTGTTACAATTGTTTGTAAAGTGAGTTTATTTTAAACAAATGCTTATATATTTATTGCTTCTGCTGTATAGCTTTAAATTGCTTCAGATCCTTTGATCATTAATGCTTTCTTTAATTACTCGCAGCGTATTCAGCCGTCAGCTCAGGATCAGCTGCTTATCGGCTGCCAGCTAAATAAAACATGAAGCCTCTAATTCTGTTGTCTCCAAAAACATTGAGCTCAGGAAGTGCTTCTCATTTGGCTCTGGTTCAGTTACTTCTCTTGCAAAATATATCACTTTATTTTGATGTCATGTTTTTTTCCTTTTCACTGCTCTCTCTCTCTTTCCCAGCAGATAGTTGAGTTAAAGGTACATGATGACATTTGGCTAAATTATGGTAGATCTGTTTGATTGAAACAATCCTTCTAACAAAAGAGATGACAGTATTTTTTAAATGTATTTCTTTATCTGTCTTAATACTTTTTACATTCTGAAGTAGCAAAACACTATCGTTGGTTTAAAGGAAATAGATATCTGGTTATCATTCAGGCAGCAATTGTTTTAATTCATACAATGATTTTACCAAGACAATTTTATGTTTTACTGTTTGTTGGTAGATGTTGTCAATGTTATGATAGTCTAACCTCTCAAAGTTTTAAAGCGTTTACAAAAAATAACTCAGAATGCATGAAAATTACACCCATATAGACATGTTAGACATTCCTGGAAAGCTTAGATTCTCCACAATTCAACCACCTAGTTTATTTTATAGACTGCGAGCACCAAAGCACAATTAACACAGATATAGCAGCATGTAAAAATGTACCATGACAAAGCAGCCACAACAAGCAAGCAAGTCTTTATAACTACTGTTCATAAAAGACCTATTATCTTCGAGAATAAAAAAACAACTTTGAGTCATGTTTAAACTGATGCAGCTTGGATGTTTTACTCACCCAATTTTCATGTATATATTCAGAAGCTAGAGGGTGTTAGCTTTCAAATAATGTATCACACATGTAATTTGGGCTTACAGTTCCTAAGTTATTTGCTTTTCCATTTGGGTATGCAAAATAGGCGAGAATTTCCCAAAATGAGGTGGATATTAAGAGGTTAAATGACTATACTTAAATTTTTAGTGGTACTTTTATAAAGCCCATCTAGGGACAATTAGCTGTTGTTATTGCACTTTGATGCAAACATGGGTCTGCTGTTTTATTCAGTTTGTCTATGTCGACGTGTGTCAGTCCCTACCAAATAAACATAAAAAAAGAAAAAAAAAAAGAAATTGGTCTGTTTCTATTGTAACCCAGAGAGGGAAAACCTTTGCTCTTATATTATATTTTTTTTAATCATTCCTTTTCTGAGATACAAAAAGAACAAACTAAAGCAGTATCATTGGCTCTACAACATAAAGTGGAAATTTTTTAACAAATTGCCTCACATCATAAACAAGATCCATAAATTCAAGATGGTCATGATCATAAAAAGCAATGATGAATTGGTCTTAATACTGAGGGAAATCAAAGCAAAACTAAATACCTTCTCAACAGCAGTGAAAAAAATAATAATCATATGCTGAAAAGGTGTTTAGTTTGGCAAGCATTCACCTTTCAGCCAAAAGTAATTATCCCTGCATCCAGGAGAAAATAAAATAAAATCCAAGTGCCAATGTTGCAAAAATCAAATTGAATTGGAACTTATTACATTGTGTAAACACATCCTGACCTGAATGCTCTTCAATAGACACCATAATAATCTAAACACAAATGCTTTAAGTCAAACCAATTTATTTTTGCTCTTAATTAAAATGCATTGTATAAGGATATATGCACCATTTATTTTTGTCATATTACAACCCTTTAATGGATTTTAATGGATTTTTTTTCCTATGCGTTTACATTATGTGACAGACCCTTTATATGGCGGCTGGCTAGCTTAAGTTGTAAGTCACCTGACTTGCAGAAGCCAGAAGTACCTGGGTTCGAATCCCTGTCAGGGAGAATGAGCTGCCTGTGTGGGTCCTTAAGCAAGACCTTTCACGCTGATACCAACATTGTAAATCGCTTTGGATAAAAGCATCTGCTAAAAAGATTTTTAAAAACTTAAGCGTGTTCAGCTCCATTTGTCTCTGAATTAAAGAACCATGTTTCAGCAGAAGGTCTTTTTACATAATGACTCTATTAGCTTTCCACTTCTTGGATCTTCTTAGATATCTCTTTGTGTATGTAGGTCATAATGTTCATAATTTATCTGACCTTTTATAAATCTTTTTGCTTTGTTTCAGCACTTTGACAACCTCGCAACTTTTCAACAAAGATTAGATTTTTAATCCTGAAACCAGATTATGGACTACTCTAATCTCTCTAGCTCCTCCAGAGTTGCCATAGTCCTCTAGGCTGGTTCTCCTCCCCCCATCCAGTCAGTTTAGGTTGACCTCCAATTAAAATGCAAAATTTGCAACACAGTATCAGTGTCTATGAAGCTGTATCATAAACCTGATTTTAATCATTTTGTTGTTAGGAAGCTATCGGCACATAAAGAGATTAGACAGAAGACATCTGTTATGTTTGGACATTTCATCTTCAAGTAACAGAAGGTTTCTGAACTCAAAACACATTTTTATCTGTGAGAATATTAATAATAATTATAGCAACTTGGTCAAAGCATTAAATCACCTGCAGGTACAATTTTTTTTGGGACTATTTTTAAATCAGGTAACGTATCAGGTCTGGTGATGCTTGCATGGTGTCAGGCAATAGTGTGGGTCAAGGAGATAAATTACTGCAGATTGTGTTATATGTATAATTTTTGGCTCAGCAGGATTTTCCAGCTGGTTTCTGAAGTTATCGGAGTCCTTATGCGTGATCTCCTAATTAAGTCTTTAAGATGAGATAATAAACCTTTAAATACACTTTATGAAACATTTTACCTTCAACTCCCAAGTTTTAGGAAACCCCAGATGAGTTAGTAGATAAATAAGTGCTATTTCTATTCCAACTCAATCTGTGATTAAACAATCACAAAACATGTCATATAGATAACGTTCTAGTCAAATGTTGGCCTGTGACATCATGGAGGAGGTGCTGTTTTTTTTTTCTCAGAAAATGTTGTCTTCCTCCAAACATTACGAGAGGAAGATCTTTCAGGTGGTTGCAGGGCTGGCCGAAGGGTGGAGCTTTGGGAGGGCCCACAGATACGGCCGAGCTGGAATTTCTTTATCAGGCAGAGCTACGGATGTTAGGCAAGGAGAAACACAATAAGGTGAGTCAATTCATCAGACACATTTTTCCAGCAGCTTAAAACTATTTAAAAAAAAAAACAAAAAACTGAAGCAGAATTCTGAATTCATTTAGCAGGATACATCTTCTGGGAAGCTACTGTTAGTTTTTTTGGTATGTAATTTAAAATGAATGCTATGAAGATGTATTTGCAATTGTGCCAAAAAAAGAGGTTTAACTTGTAAGCTCCCTCTCTGAGATACTAAACTTAGAATATATCTAAATGTGCTAGTGTGAAAAAGTTTATCTTTGAGAAAAAGGGAACATACATATGCAGCAAAATACATACAAATATTTTGCTGCAGTAAATAACCAGTACTCCTGTTTCTCTCCATAAGGATGTCTGTAGATCTGTACAGCCCCAACATGGGTGAGAGTGCAGCCTCCCTGTGCCAGGTGAAGCAGCTACCCTGCCACAGCATCCAGCTTCTCCGCCTGCAGGCTGGTGGACATCACACACACAACCACTCAAACCTCCCTCACAAGCCGTGCTTGAGCGATGCTTCCTCGGTGGCTTCCTCTGGGACTGCTCCGGCTCTCCGCCACAGGGTCAGCGGGGCCACGACTGGTGCCTGCAACAGCCCCAACTGTGCTGCTTCCAGACTGGGACAGGTGGGAGCAGCGGGCTGGGACGGCCACAGGGAGAAGGTGTTGGTGACAGGAGGAGCGGGATATTTTGGCTTTAGGCTGGGGAAAGAGCTGGCCAGCGAGGGGATGACAGTCATCCTTCTGGATGTGAACAAGCCTCCTTGGGATATTCCTGATGGAGCCATCTTCTTTCAGGTAACCCTAAAGAGAAAGTTTACATTCTGCTTTTCCTATATTCATGCCTTTTTTCCCCTATAACTTTTCCACTGGTTATAAAAAAACAACATCCTGCAGCCATAGTACTGATAAATGATTAAATTACTTTTGGCACTTTTTATGAACTACATTTAAGAAATAGGAAATCTTTTCTTATGTTTGGGGTTTCTTGTTTATAATAAACTTTCACTACATAATATAATTAATATGATTCAGGCTTAATAACATTCTAAAGTTTTTTATTAAGCAAAAGTCAATTTATAATTTGTAATGTATGCTTTTATAGTAATGATCTGATCATTTAATTCTAGATTGTTTTATTGTTTGCACTTGTACTTTTTTATGATTTTTTAAAAGGTTTATTAATTTTTTCATTATTTATTTCTCTATTTTCTTGCTCTTGATTCCAATTCTATTTATCCATATATGTACTTGAAATGATTTGTCTAATTTCTTATTTGTTTTCTGATTTGGTTTCTAATATTTGTTCTCTTGCATTTAAAGCCTATGCAAACAGAAATACTCATACATCTCTGTTTAGCTGTGAAATAGAGTTCTAGTATTACCGTTTCTACCTCAGTGCACCGGCTGGAAACAGACCCAGGTGAGTGATCTGGTTCAGGGCAGCAGCTGCCGGCTGGGTCACAGAGGGTGGAGACATGGTTCAGGTTTCACCTGCACACCCCTGTTGGCTGGCTTACTTTAATAAAAATTGACTCTGGATTTTTCTATTTTATTTATCACTTTAACAGAATTTGCAGCCTCAAACAGATTTTTCTGCTTTATCTGAACAGATAGCAAAAATAATCTCAACATTGTTGTTACTGTCTTCTGCAGAGCGACATTCGGAACTATTCCTCTCTGCACAAAGTATGTGAAGGAGTCGACTGCATATTTCACACAGCATCCTATGGCATGTCTGGGCCAGAGCAGGTGATCCACCCTCTCACCATTTATACATGAGCTACAATTAGTCTTTCTGAATGTACCTAAAAGGTATAGCAGCATAGCAGGCAGGCAAGCCTCTTAATTGTTAACTCATTTTCCTTACAACCATGAAGTACTCCAACCTGAATGACAAGGTGTTGGCCTCTGTATGAATGAAGAGATGTTCCCACTGGATTAGTCATAAAACAGAAAATAAAACACTGGGCTGACACAAACATTTGGGGGTTATTAGTTATAGTCACAGCAAAGTGCTAATGAAAAGAGGGAGTGCAGATTTTAGTTTGAAATATAACTAGGAAAGTTAGCGCTTTTCACGAGAGGTGCTGCGCTTCCTGTAAAGAATGTTGTCTGAATTCCTATGTTGGTGTCGTTGAGATGTGGCCAGCATCACGAAACGTGAGTTGAGATGCCTCAAAAACATGTGAGCTCATTCCTTAGTGGAAAGTTATGTTTGTTATTGAACTCATACATGCGAAAGCATTTATGTGCCTTGAACCTTTCTAGGATTTTCAGTTTGTCTGATTGGGAGGCGTTGTGACAGAGAAGTGAAAGGAAATTGAGACATGATAAAAAAAAAAATAATAAAAAACTTATAAATACAAATCTGAAAAGTGAGGCCGCGCACATATTCATTTTGATGTGATACCCAACGATAAAACCCAGTACAGCCGATTGCTTTAAGAAGTCACCTGATAAGTAAATAGAGTCTGCTTGTGTGTAATTTCATCTCAGTATAAATCCAGGTGCTCTGTGAGGCCCTCAAAGGTTTATCGGTGGGCATAAGGTGAAAATAATGAAAACTTTATATGTGTGTTTCAGATCATTTCTCTCCGATCTGATCAATGGCTTCAAATGTAATTATAATTCTGTAATCCTTTTTAAAAGGAATTCATGGTCAACTCAATTACTGCAAGGTGACAGGACCATGTGGCTTTAAAGCGAACCTAAATATTCAGCGCTCCACCACATAATAGATAAGACATGTAATGTTTTAAGATTTTCTAAGTAATATTTCCTGTTTTCTTTTGCTAAAAGACCTTTGTATTAGCAATTAATACTTTTTCGTTTTTTATTTACGAAAAGATGAGTGGGGCCTGTAAAATTTTGAATGTAGTTCAAAGCTTTTGTTTGATCATCATTGGTATATTACACGATCTGATCCCATTGGGATTTTTCAGGACTTCCTCCCTTTGGAAAGATTGGCTTGAAAGCTTCTCTCTTTTGAATAACCTTTCTTTAAGACTTTCAAAGTTTGAATTAGAATCGCAGTTACTTATTTTAGGTCAATGCTGTCTTCCCAGTTTGAAAATGTGTTAACACCCACATATATACAAACTATCAAAGTTGAATTAATTAGTTTTCTGATTATGGCTGCTACTTCCTCCTGTAAAATCCAGTAAAAGAAGCATTTTTTCCCCACATGCATCTTCCTTTGTTGTGCAGACCTTAATAAATGATCCATCTAAGTAACATCATTTCTCTTCTGTTTCCTACCATCCAGTTAAGGAAGGAGCAGGTGGAGTCTGTCAACGTTGGAGGAACCAGTAATGTCATAAATGGTGAGCAATCTTTCTCCACAAATCCTGCATAAACTTTTGACTTGTGCTTAAATATCTGGAATCAGAGAAAGGATTTCATGCATCCAGCATCTGCTAGGAAGCTTCATTATGTTGTGTGATCTTTTTTTATTTTAGTATGTAAAGAAAGAGGCATTCCCAGGCTGGTGTACACCAGCACCATCAATGTGGTGTTTGCTGGGAAACCGATTGTGGATGGCGATGAGGCGTCAGCGCCATACGTTCCCAGTGATTTGGTGAGCTGTGGTGACATGTGGAATCTTATACCTGAGGTGTTTATAGTAACACTGAGACATTGAAGGAATCTTTATTTTATTACAGCACATTGATCACTACTCCAGAACTAAAGCAGTGGCAGAGCGCATGGTGCTCTCGGCTAATGGATCCTCTGTGAAAGGTGTGATATGTGTTTATGTGCAAAACTAAAAGAGAATAAAATCAGTTAGAAGCAGGATGTTTGGAAGTATTTCAAGTCTGGGCAAATATTTAGTTTTAACTGAACTAATTTAACTCATTTAACTTTAAAAAAAAGGGAAATATAAATAAGCATTTTTTTTCTTAAAATTTGTGTGTTTCTTCTTGAATTGAGATGGTAAGTAAGATACTTTGCCAATAGAACAAGACAATTTGCATTTAATATAAGAAACAATAGCATTGTCTTATTTCTAGTGCATATAATCAAATTAGCTTATTTTAAGAGTAAAAAAACTAATTCCATTGGCAAATACTCTTATTTACCTACTGAAATTAAGGCTAAATAAACAAGGCATTTTTATTTATTTCTAGATCGTTTTTGTAGTGTATTTACGGTAATCCTGCTACAAATATGACTCTAAGCTTCTTATGTTTAGTTTGGTAGCTTTGGTAGGTTAGCAGTTGTTTCAAACTTTTTTTCATTTTCAAATAATAGATTAAAAAGAACCCTGTAAGATATCCAAAGCTTGAATTATTTTTCTAGTATTCCAACCCTGTTTTAAACATTTTAGCACTGCACTTTTCAGATTATTATTGAGATGAAAAAAAAGATAAACACCCATTTCCTTCCTCTTCACATTTTTTCAAGGTTACACTGGGAAATTATACTTTTGCATGGAAATGTAAAATGTAAAATCTACTCTTTTCTTCAGTGTAATCCAACACACTGTGGGTCATCATTATCCCATACATTTAATTAAGCATAAAGCATGCAGGTGTCACATTATATACCGCAAGTAAACATGCATGTATCTGCTATCAGAGGAAGTTTTTTCCACTGGCAAAAGGTCACCTCAACAGCAGGGCGATGGAAATAAACAAAAAGATTTACATTATATTTCTTTGGTACTCTTGTTTTAATGCTCTGTTGTTGCCCTCAGAGATATGATTCTTATTTGACTTTCAGATTGAATAAAAACCTGTCTCAACCCTAAGCATTTATAATGTTTTTTGTTTTTATTTGTACTATTTGCATGCTTCTTGGTAATGCATCGTTGCATGGCAGTCAAATGTTCAAACCTAACTCCCAGTCGGCATATTGTATTACATGGCATGCAGGCCCTGTGTTTGGATTGTCACCCCCCAAAAAATAAACAGGCATATTTATTTTTGCACTAATGTCTACAGGTGGAGGAACGCTGCAGACCTGCGTGCTTCGTCCCTGTGGCATCTATGGACCAGAGGAGAGGAGACATCTTCACAGAGTGATGGTGAGCAAACCAAAATAAACTTTTTGCCACTCCTGCAGCACCCACTCCTGTTTGAAGAGTTTCCATTATTGATGAAGCTCTCCAGGCATCCAGTTACATTTCCTTTTCTTCCAGTTATTTCCCCTGCGTGGCAGCAGTGCCTGCAGTTTAGGGATGTGATGAAGCTGTTTAAATTTAGTAAGAGAGTTATTATTTAGCCAAGAAACCAATTTTTTTCTATCCATCAGAAACAATAAGAACAGATGCACTTATACATCGTTAAAGAAACTGGTGGAACTTATTATAAAGATGATATAAAATGTTTTTATTTGGGTCAGTTTCAGTCAGTATTTTGAGTAGAAAGGTGTCATTAACAGTCATAAAGACAACTTATTTAAAATGTTATTAGATTATAGTTAATAGCATGACTCACATTCTTAAAAACTGTAACTATTACGATCATAAAAAATTATATATAATTTTGATAGTAGATGAATAAGGGTGCAGATTCCTTAACCTTTCAACTTGAAATGTAAAAATATATATATATATAATATTGGACTAAAGTTTTTCTAGAACGCTTTACATACCGTATACACTTGTTTCTAAGGTAATTATTAAATAGTAAAATGCACATAGAAATGTGTTCCTTAAATATTTGCACAAAAAGAGAGCTAGAAGGGAAAGAAGTAAAACTACATACAGTTAACCAAGGAACAATGTTGTAGGTTATAATGGGTAAATCCTACCTTTTTATTAATGTAGCAAATGCAACATAGGAATATCCCCATAAATGTACCCAAAGATATTGGCCATTGCAGTGTGTTTGTTTGTTTCTGTGTGCCTGGGAGTAACTGCTTTATTGAACCATTCACAACAAGAGAAACTTGCAGCAAGAAAAGAGTCTGATGTTCAAAATTATTGCCTTAAATCTAATCGTATATAAACCATGAGGATTATTTTTTCTTGATTTTTATGTTCTGAAAAATTTAGCAATTCATTTCAGATTAGTTGTGCAGGCATGTAGGCTATCTAGTATAACTAACTGTTAAAAAGTCAGAAAAGCTGCCTGGATGCTGATGTAGTTTGTGACACTGCTGCTTTCCACCATGGACATCATGGTTTGATCCTAGTCTGAGTCCTTTCTCTATGGATTTGTCTGAGTAGATGTTACTTAAGTTCTCTTGGTGGTTTTAAATCTAATGAAATAAGATACATTCTACTAATAAAATTATAGTAATTTCACTCAGCCAAACTCAATGCAAATTGTTGGGAAAAATTGTATAGGTTGTTTTAAGAAAAGTAACCTTTTCTTAATTCAGCTATTCACATTTTTTCCTGTTTACAATGTTAAATTGTTGAAATCTGGTATATTGACAAAATAAAAAATAAAAAGTCTTCTGTCGGTGATGTAATGTTTTTATGCTAATATAGAATAGAATAGAATAGAATAGAATAGAAAATCCCTTTATTGTCCTACAATGGGGAAAGTAATTATTTAATTACTTTCCCCATTATTAAGTCTTTTGTTATATTTGTATAAATTAGGAGCTTTTTAATAAAAAAAAATAAGCTTTCAGATTTTTATGTCTTTCATTTTAAGAATTTTTATTGCTCTACATATCAGCACTTTGTTTTAAATTCAAAATTATACTGATATGAACTTAACACGGGCATTCTTGTAATTCTGCATAAGATAATAATTTGATAAAATAATATGAATGGAATTCTAAAAGATCCATTAGATACAAAATGACCTCTAAACACCTCTTTTGGTCAGATGAATGTGGAGCGGCGTCTCTTCAGCTTCAGGTTTGGAGACCCAGCAGCCAGGATGAATTGGGTCCATGTAGACAACCTGGTTCTGGCGCACAAACTTGCAGCTGAGGCTCTGACGAAGAAGAAAAACTGCATCTCTGTGAGTATTAAAGTCACAATTCTATAAATACCTTGATCTTTACCCACTGAATTGCTTCTTTATGATTTAAAAATATATATTTTGCCCTTTTGCAGAGCGGCCAGGCATATTTTATTAATGATGGCATTTCTGTCAATCTGTTTGAGTGGCTGACACCTCTGGTAAGTTAAAATCTGTGTTATTATGAGTGAACCCAATGACTTGTGATGATTAATAATGCATTATTAAAACTTTGTTCTTAGGTAATCTTCTAACTCTTCTGTCTCCCTCTATAGTTTGAAAAACTGGGCTACAGTAGACCATTGATAAATCTTCCAGTTCCACTTGTCTATTCTGCAGGTAGCTCATCAGTCTTTCTCTTTATTTAGACATTTTAATAGAAATATAAAGATCTAATGCTGACTCTTTGATCTTCCTCCTTTCAAGCTATTCTGGTGGAAAATTTACATGTGATTCTGAGTCCATTAATCAAGGTTCCTCTGCTGTTTACCAGGAGTGAGGTAGGCCTGCGTCTCGGTTTCTTTAAAACACCATCTCTCCCACACATATATATATATATATATATACATACACATATATATATATATATATATATATATATATACATATATACATATACATATACATATATCTATAGATAGATAGATGAAGTTAGCCCTATTTACTCAGATGCCTCTAAATTAATTCAAAAATGCTCTTATAAGCTGCCAAATTAATGAAAAATGGATTGTGGCAGCGTCATGATGAGGGACTTATAAGTCTCTAATAAGTTTTACTCTTATAACTTATAAGAGTAGATACATTGATGTATCTAAATAAGACAATGAGAAACAAACACACACAAAAAAACAAGCAAACAATGTTAAAAGCTGTAAAGGACCAGAGATTGAGAGAAATGTCTTACAGCAGGACAACAGTCCTACACATCCCAACAGAGCTTTAACGGTTTGAATCAAAGTGACATTATTTTATACAATGGTCCATTCAAAGACCATACCTAAATTGTATGTTTGTAATGTTTGGAGATAATTTTCATCCAGTCTGTACACTGCAAAAAACAACTCATAAGAATTACTATAAAAAAATAAATTGTAAGTATTTGCATGCAAATGATCTAAGTAAGGGGCTGCTTTTTATATCCAATAAAAAATGTACAACCCTCTTAAACAGAGAGTTTCAACATTCATTACAGAAATATACTCATGTAAAATCAAGAATATTGGACTTATACAAACATGCTCTAAACAACTTCTGGGTGAGGGTCAGAACAGAAACAGCCACAGCAGTGGTATAAAGATAATGCATGCATTTAAATGGAAAAAAGCATGCACAAATATAATAAAAGTGCATTATGTTGCACTGTATTAGAATCTGTACCGAAAAAATATAAGGTTGGTATGACTTTTAAACAACAAATACACAGTATTTCATATACAACACATCCAACACAGATCTGGTAATACAGTCTGGTAATATGGTCGCTATTCAAATATGCAATGAAAATCTTACAAACCTACACAATAAAACAGTGTACAGTGTAATTTCAACATTTAGACCAGTCGTCCAGACTAGTGGAATTTTAAAAATGCAATTACAACATTAATGAAACAAGATCAACAAAATTAAAATTAACAGCTTAAACTGTCTAACCATTCTCAATGAAGAATAAAATCTATACTAGATATTTGGATAAAGATATCTGTTGTTTTTTTGCAAAATATATACCTTATGAGGCAAAAAAATAAAAAACATTAATGACAGGCAAACTTCCACTAAGCTTAAATGGAACCCACTACTGATTTTTTATCATTTGATGCAGCATTTTCTTACCCTAAGATGATAAAGTCATTAATGCACTTAGGAAAGCAACTTCAACTTCAGGGTGTTTATTTTTTGGGACAGTTTAAATCCATCCAATTGCAGGAAACGTTTTTGGAAGACTTCTAAAGTGTAGCACAAAGTGGGAGCATATGTCAAGTTCAGGGCATATATCATTCCTATGAGCAGCGAGCAGGCTTTTTCAGTATTATTGCACCCTGCCAAAAAAGACTGTCATTAGGACGACCTCTTGCTCTATGTGTGATCCTGTAACCTCTGGATTCGGAAGCACAATCAGTCCTGCTTTGAGCTACAGTGCGCTATTAACATACTGCTATTAACATACTGCTATTAACATACTGCTATTAACATACTGCTATTAACCATTTAAATAGTATAAGGAAATCTAAGTAAAACTTACTCTGTCCCCAAAATGCATGTATTGCATTTAAAAAATGTTTAATTTTACTTCAGAAACTCTAGTTTTAACTGAAGCTTAAAAATACAGAGAAGAAATTATGATGAATACTCTTAATAGAGTTTACTGCACCAAAAGTCACTTTTTCCAGTGTATGGGGTTGGCCAATATTGCTTTAAAACATTCAGTCTCTAGATGACCTTGTCTGCTGTGCCATAATCTTTCTGTCTTTATACAGAATTAAAATCATATCTTCAGCCAGATTTGTGGATCTCTGTAACTTCCCCTAGTTACCATGGGGCTCCATGGATAGTGCTCCCCTTGGCGGCAAAGGGGAAAAAAACTCAAACACTTTGAATGCTTTTTATTCATTTTTCACAACTTCCTATTAACTGTTTTTATTTGACTTCAATGTCCTGTTGGTTTACTGAGGTTCTCTAAAAAACCTCAAAGACTTTTACAGAACAGATGGATTTATAAAGACATTCAATTACACACTGCTCAACTCTATTTAATAAGTGGTAAAAATGTGGCTACACCCTATTCTTCTTTTTATTCATAAAATAAAGTTCAAACCTTTTATTACTTCACACATTTGTGTTGTATCTTTGTTGGTCAACCAGATGAAATCCCAAAAAAATACACTGTAGTTTGTGGTTTTCATTTTGTAGACCTTACAACTAAAATGGTTTGAATATGTTTGCTGGCTACTGCATTGTCTATTTTTCTTTTCAATATTAAATTTTTTTTAAAGGAAATTTAAAACTTTTAGATTTATTCATCCTTTGATTTTAATGCATTCTGTCTGCAAAAATCCATCTTAAACCTTCAGCTAAAAGCATTGAATAAAAGTATCCACATCACTCAGAAATAGCAGACTGTGAAATTGCCTGAATATAAACATGAGTCAGAAGTTCCACTGGAAGCTGTTAAGGGAGATGATTGTTCTTTAATTAATACTTCATTTTTGTGAAATACACCTGAGTAAGATCAGCTAAATTGAATTTTGGAGGTTTATTTTGATTGAAATCAGCCTCAGGAAGCTTTAATGGTGAGTCCTGAGGAGTCTTGCTGACCAGTCGGGTCCTCATGAATGTGTTATGAAGCCGAAACCAAAGTGCACCTTTAGCTGGAGCTAGTTCTGTCAGACAGCTGCTGCAGGGCGCCGGGATCGATGATTGCCCCTCTGAATAAAACATAAACCGCTGAGGGGTCAGAGCAGAAAGTTTTGATGTTTTAGTGTGGTATTATTCTTTGATCACAAAAAATATTCAATAAATAAGTGAAACAGTTCTGATATAATAGTGTATAGGGGTTGAAAGCTGCTGCACTCTGGAGCAATAAGGTCCTGGGTCCAATCCAATATGTGCATGGCTGTGTTGCCCTGTGACGGAGTGGTGACCTGGTCGGCGTGTGACCCTGACGGATAATCAGCAGAGGATGGAAAGACAGCTGGGTATATCTGTTTTGTTTAAAATCACCTTTAACCTGAAGATGTCAGAAAGGATTGAAAGGTAGATGGAGAAACTCATAGCAAACATCAGGTCTAACAGGATGGGCAAGACTCTGTAGTCTTCAACTCTCTGGCCGTGCTGTCTCTAATATACAGGCACATGGATATACTTACCCTGAGTCTTAAAGAAAAAAAACTTTGCTGATTCTCTGTAAAAGGTGTGTGCATTCGAAAAGGTAAAAAAGACAGTTAGGAAGAAGGGAAATTCCCCTGCTGCTTTTCTTTATCAGGGGGCACACAAGGTGACCAGGTCCTTTGTTGGACAAGTTGGGTTTATTAGGATTTTACCTGAAGATGCTTAAGAAAGTTTCTGAATATTCCATATTCTCCTGCAGGTCAGAAACATCACAGTAAGCCACACCTTCAAAATCGATAAAGCTTGCCGAGAGCTGGGTTACCGCCCAAAGCTGTACAGTCTGGCAGACTCCGTAGAGCATTACCTCACCAGCCGACGGTCTCCTGCTCCTCCTCTTCATCTCAACCTGTCCTCTACCAAGCATATGATCCAATGGGGCGTCCTGCTACTGCTGGGTCTCAGCCTGGTGCTGCTCACATTCTACGGCATCTTGAGTTAGAGCTAAATGCTGTGATTGCAAATGATAAGGCTTTCAAAAATAACTGGTGCAAAACATCTCAACAATTATTTGTGGGGAATGTATCACATCAAGTGTCTTATTTCTATGTTTCCCAATCAAATAAGACCTATAGTTCCCCAGTGTAGGTCTATTTAAAAATTCCTCTTCAACCTTTTAAAATCAGCCTCCTGTTTAAGATTTTTTTTTTATCTTGAAAGTATTGAAACTGATTACCAGTATGTTTAAGTTATTAATTTAATTAAATCCAAGTTAAATGTAAGTATTTGGTCGGTTTGATTAAAACAATGTATCACTTTGCATTACTAATATTTACAATATGACAGCTACTGTATTTAAGGCATGCTTCCAGTTGTATAATTATGTTCTATAGTGACTGATTATCCCTGTTAAGGTAGTTATTTTGTACACTTTTAGAAATAAAACAATTATGATTCATGAAATATTTAGTAAATATCAAAGTCAAACATTTTATGTTATTAAAAAAAATACAGAAAAGTGATTGCTTCTGTTTAATCTCTTGGGTTTGTCTTCATTTTGTGCTACATCTTGCTGACAGAAATCTTATGCATCATATTTTAAAGTGCCTTTTTAACTATTCTTTCCAGTTTCAGTCATTGCCATATAAAAATATCAGTTTTAAGATATTTTCCCAGAGTGGTATTTTAAGGGACAAGGTACTTTTTAGACCAATGTAGGCCTACTTTCTATTACCACACCAGCAGAAACAAAAAATGAGATGTTCTCCCATTTTTTTGCTGTGTGCAAAAACCGAAAAACAATTAAATGGTTTGATTTTCTATTCTAAAATACTATTCTATATTTTGTTTCAGGGGTTGGTGTGATTTCCATGCCCGCCTGTGAGTTGCCCTCAAATATTCATTTTCTGCTCAGGCTGGCATGGAGAAACTTCCTTTATTGTAATTCCTGCCCTCATCGTAACCTATACCTCTGTTCTAAATTAAAGCAGGTATTGTACATATATAGCTACAGGGTTTACTGGGAGTCTTTCTATGGAGTGTGAGAGAGTTTATCAGAGACAAAACTATGAGGGTAGATTTGATTCTTTATTATTCCATTACAAAAAAGATTGCTTCAAATAAAAATATATTTTTAATTAAAAACACAGAAGTATTTGAATGCAAAAATATAGTTGAGAATCAAAAAAGTACACTTGAACACTGCTTTTCTTTAATTGAATTATTTTTTTTGATTTTGAAACAACTTTTTTTGGAAATGAATGATTAAGACACAAATGTCCTACCCATGTAAGGCCCAAACACAAAAACATATACTTCGATAAAAGAGAATATTTTCAATAAAAGAAATGAAGTGACTTTTTTATTGATTTTGTTGTTTGTTTGAAGCAACTTCTTTTTTGATTAAGTGATAAAGACACAAATGTCCTACCAATTATATGGTCCAATCCAAAAAAAAAATGTTACTTCAATTAAGAAAGTTTCTTTAAACAAAACAAAACAAAAAAAAACTTCTATCAAAAAAGCATTTTCAATCAAAGAAAGGCAGTGTTCAAATGTATTTTTTTTATTCTGTTATATACTTCTGTTATATACTTTTTTCTTTGATTGAATTTGAATTTTTTTTTTTTCATGATGTGAATGTGTTTTTAAATGAAAAAATATTTTTTCGTTTGAAGCAACCTTTTTTTTTTTATTGAATAATAAAGAAACAAATCTACCTTCACTCTATGACAATACAAACAGGTAATTTAAATGACCAGCAGGTGTCGCCATAGTACAATGACGCCATGTAGTACTAGTATGTAGTATATTTTGGCTGGACAGGTCTATTGTCCAGCCAAAATATACTACATACTAGTTCTTTATTGTCAATAAATAGGACATCTATAAATCGGATGGTTATGTGGAACTTTATTTTTGTAGAGAAATACTTTTTCTGTCAATTATTAATTAATCTTTACAAAAAAAATAAAAAAAAAAACACAACAGCACAAAGAAGGGGGAACTGTCAGGTTTTTGGTTTTGGTTATCTAATTAAATGTTTCAAGATTTGAAAATAAAAGCTTTTAAGAAATCTTAAGGCTTCCCCCGACCCCTCAAGCATCCAGTACGGCCAAATCGTATGCTATCATGTACACAGCTAAAGCTATTTAAAAATGTTATAAGAAAAAGCATAAAAAGAACATTCACCTGACATGGTTAATAATTCAACAGCTAGTCAAAAAATGTCCACAAGAGAGCGCTAGTATACTGCTAATAATTATAATAAGAAACGCAGCCAAAATAATCCAGGTATTACTTTGCTTGTGCATTTTTTTTTTTTTTTTTTTTTCTTTGCGACATGTATATTTTCGGTAAACACTAACAAACAAAAATTATAAGCGGATCAAAAAATAACTTTGGCAGCGGTGGGATTCGAACCCACGCCATCGAAATGACTGGAGCCTAAATCCAGCGCCTTAGACCACTCGGCCACGCTACCGTGTTGTGGCGATCTCCACAACTATGATATAAAAACAGATATGTATTGATGTATAAATGGAGATATATATATATATATATAGATCTCGCGTCACAAGATCCAATGTATTATAGCTTTTTTAAGGCATTTACTTAACGTCTTTATCAAGTGCTGGTTTTATATAATGGCCGACAGGTCTAAACGCGCAGTAAACGCGAAACACGATTAAAAAAAAAAAAGAAAAAGCAAACTCCAAAACACAAAAAAACAAAAGCTCTACAAAAACTGTTTGAATCGCTAAAACTAGAAGCAAAAACCTACAATTAACAAAACAGATGCAAACAAAGAAGGATGCAACCACAAACAAGATGCTAAAAACAAAAAAGAAATGCTGCAACCGCAGAAAGAAAATGATGCAAGTAGCAAGAACAGCAGTAAGCTTCCTCCAAAAAACCGGAAGTGCTAATGACCATCAAAAACTAAGCAATACTTACTTTTTTAAAAATATATTTCTAACTTTAAAATAAATATTAAATCACCAATAACGTATCTATATTGAGTTGAAGTGCCATCAAACTCACAGCACACTGTGAGAGAACTTAATCTCTATCATAGTATCACCAAGTTGAAATGTGTAAAAGATATGCCCCATGTAAAATTATGGTCTTTTATTTGTATTTTTATCCAAAAGGTTGCTGTTGTAGGAAGACATAAAAATCATCACTCTGTATCATGTTATTTCTACTGCAACACTTGGCTTATGAATTTTGACTCTCTCTTAAACTTAGGTCATGTTGCAATTTGCAGATGTAATGTACCTTCACATTTGAGGTTCGGTTTTGTTTATGTAATTTTCTGCCTATGAAAAGTGCACCAACAGGTGATCCTCTTAATAGCTTAGGTTTTTAAGCGAAAGCAAAGATTGAAATGTAATGTAAACATGTTACATAACCAAAAACGTTCCTTCTCCCCAATGATGCAAATGTAAACAATGATGCAAATTTTATGCTTTCCTCCAAATTATAAAATTCCATGTTTAAAATTTAAAGTTTAATCATCTGAAATGTTTTGTGACATAAAAACATATAACAGGTTCTGACTGGAAACCATGCATCTGATCCTAGCTCTCTGTTGTTGTAACTTTACTCCTACATTAATTACATGATACCTTTGTGAGAGATGAGTGTGCATACACTGGTCTAGCAAAGACCTGTCTGTCTCTTGTGAAGTTGGCACACAGTCTCTTTGTTTGGAGGTTAAGAGGATTTGGATAAAAGTAGTGCAGAATGGTGAAATCGCATTTATAGAAACACTTTGCTGATTCTAGTTAAGGTGCCAGAAGTAAAGTAGAAAATAAAGATCTTGAGGGATGAGTGCAAGTTCTGTATGCAAGGACTCCTTTCTATTCCACTTCTATTCCACCTGATAGGAAAATAAGCTGAAACAGGAACACAAAGTATAAACTAAATACTTTTTATTTTTTTAACATCTTTTCTTGAAACGTACATACGGTGAGGGTAAAAAGATTAACGTGACAGTTATTTTTGAATGAAGGCTGTAACAACTGAGGTCTGAACATTGGTGATTCCTATCATTTTCATTAGAATTGTCTTTAACAAAATGAACTTTTAAATAAAATATCTAAAGGACATATTTACAACACAGTATAAATAAGCACATTTATACCTCTAATCAATTAAACAGACTCCACAAGAAAGCTTCCTACACTGATATATATATATCGTAATCAATAAATAAAACAGAAAAGTCATCAATTGGTAAATAAAATGTGCAGAGCTTTTTTTGTGTCCTGTGGTACAACAATAATGCTTGAACTGTTATAAATAAAAGAAAAAGTTGATCCCCTACAATTTTAAAGTTATGCACCAACAAACTTGTGATTTTCATTAAATATCCCAATATTACAGTTACATTTTTGTTTCTGATGCTACAAATTTACCTTTACATAATGCATTCTTATAAACCATGTGCTTTTTGTTTTCTAATCAGAAGGAATCATGAGGTAAATGAAATAAATACAACTGAAAAACATAATACTTATGGACTGCTTGAAATGCATTTTTAAAGATCTCCATGTACATCATTTCTTTATTATATTGTTCTACATTTGTTTTTTCCCCTGTTTGTGTGAAACACAGCTATTACTTTAAATCTATTTCCTGTTTCCTGATTTTTTCCATCATTATGAAAGAAAAAAACTGTGCAAACTAACAACAGTGTAAAACACGCAGTTTTTGCATATTCAGTGTCTCTCCTGAACAGAAATCAAAGCAAATCTAGGGTAGATGAAGTAAGGACAGTCATTCTGCAGAATTATGGCTGCCTGCCGGTTGCCTGTTCTCACTGAGGTCCTCTTTAGTCTTTTGGATGCGGCTGAAGATCTCCTTGAAGAGAACTTTGTACTCAGGCTGCTGGCCGTCTTCAGGAAGAACCTTTAGATCAGAAGGTACAGCCGAGCTGGAGAAGCGACGGCGCGCCCATGCGTTGGCAGGGGAACCGCTGGAGGCCTGGACAGTTTTGTAACTCAATCCGTCTGTTGCATGACGGTAACGCTGCAGCAGCTCCTCGTATTTTACCTAAAAAACACAAACGTACTGTTAATAAGTGTTCTAGTGTGCTTCCCTAGATATAATCCAAACCCAGACATGCTGTGAATGAACAACCTGGAGGGCGCTGTACTGTGCGTCCACCTCATTGAGCAGAGAGATGCCTCTCTGTTTTACTGCCTCTGCCCTCCTGATGCACAGCTGCTCGTGACTACGGCGCAGCTCGTCTGTATTTGTGGCCTTTAAAACACTGTCGCTGTGACACCTCTGTCGAACTTGCTTTGTCTGCTCCTCTTCCTTCTCTGACGGGTTGCCTGCTTCACTCTGCCTTTCTTCAAAGGCAAAAAACACCGTTTCAGGCAGCAGGAGCTGCTCTGGTCTTCTGAATTTGCTGAGAAAACAGAAACAAGGATGCATTTTCAAATAATTGCAATTCACAGCATACCGATACCTAATTAAACTCCTTTTTGCAATCACACACTTTAATATGTTTTATTTGAAATTCATGGTATGCACCAACATTATGTATCACAAAAACAGTAAAAAAAAATGTTTATATTCTTAAAGATATAAATCTAAAACCCCAGCATGCATCCATATCCTTTTACTCTAACACCCCAATAAAATAAAGTAAAAAATCAGATTCCCTCCAAAACTACCACATAAATGAGGGCCATGACGTGAAAGAATAAAGACACTGAATGTATCCCAAAACACTAACCCAACTGTAAAGCATGGTGATGGCAGCATCATGCTGTGGGAATGCTTTTCGTTAGAGACAGGAAACCTGGCTGCCCAGAATTTATTAAAATATGGGGTGAGCTAAATAAGACAAGGAATTAAAAGTTATACATACTACATCAAAATATCAGCAGCCAGGCCTTTCAGGTGCAGATGAAAGAAAGTTTCACGTAACCTAATGCTAAAATGGACAGGAAGCAAGTTCCCGGAGAATACTGGAACATCAGGATGAAATTAGAGTCTTAACTAGATTAAGTTAGAAGGTTGAATGCTGGTTCAGAATAGTTGGAAGCATAAAATGTATTATTTGCCCGAATGGGTAGAAAGAGGGTTGCAGTAGACTAAACACAGAACTAAATGCATGAATAATGAAAACAGAAACACTTGCCAACAGTTCTAACCTGTTGGCACGCCACAGAAGTCGCAGCTGCTCCACCTCCTCTTCCAGCTCCATCTGCCGGGCCCAGCAGCCCTCTAGCCGGGCCAGCCGCTGCTCCAGGCCTCTATTCTCCCTTGATGTGCATTCCATCTCCTGCTCTGCAGCCTCCCTACGGCTTCGCTCTGTGGCGATCTGCCTCTGAAGGGTTTGGATGGAGTGCTGTAGTGCCTGGTTCTCCTCCTCTGGGTCAGGGCTTCTGTCTCTGTCACAGAGGAAGCTCTGAGGAGACCAGAGTCCGTCGCTCTGAGTCAGATACCTGGGACAGAAATTTGCATTTAATGCACGCTTATAATGAAAAATCATCTATTTTTGTAACCTGAGAAAAAACCAAAGAAAAGAAAAAACAAAAATGTATTACTCTGTAGTTTACCTTTGCAGAAGACAATTTAATCTGTTTTAATACAGATTCTGTGAAAAATGCACTTAAAACTATAGCACACAGTCCACATTAAAATGTCCAAACACAACCGGCAATGTTCTTTGTTTAGGTTTTGTGGAAGAGAAAAATAAAAAAGTGTTTCAGTTGGATTTCTTGTAAATTGGATTCACAACAGTAAATAAATTTTTTTTTAGAAATAAAAATCTGAAAAGTATGGTGTACACTGCCTATTAAAAATGTTTCAATAGAAAGTCATCTGAAATCAATGTTTATTTGTTAACTAAAGCTTTTTTGTTCTTCTTTTTGTTATTTTTGTACAGAAGGTTTCAGTCACAGAGTATCATTTAGATTTATTTCACCTTACTTCCAATCTCTCAACAAATCTGGTTAGTAGTTCCCTTTCTTTGAATTAGATTTCCAGGGTATGACGCTTCCACCATCAGGTTTCTACACTAGTATGGTTCTCACAATATGCTGTGCAATGTTAGTATACTTTACACAAAATGGTTTGCATGTGGGCTAAAAGTAACATTTAGACCTGAAGATCTTTGCAATCATGTTTTCTGTTTCTCAAATATGGATTAGGGGAAACTGCAAATGGGGCTCATGGTTGTTTTAATTTATACCTCTGCAAAAAATAAAAATAAAAATAAAATAACCTGAGCTGTGAAATTTTACAGCTCCTTTCAGTACTCTAAAATGTTCCAAGCTCTAGACCACCCCTGTCCTGTCTGGTGTGTTTTATTGCAGCATGTCAAAGTAAAGGAAGCTAAGAGCTTAAGTATGCTACGCTTTTCCTCATTTTATTTCTAACATGGTGTTTGACAATAACTCTCCTTACACGTCAGTATTTTTTTGGCCCATTACTTATCTTAATAAAACACATAAAAAATTGTGAAAAGAGAAATATAAAAGGGTCACATGTATAACTACTTGCAATGGTCACACCTGTCCTGAAGCAGCAGCTCTATGCGTGTTTATTTGCACAGTGCTAACAGTAGGGAGGGATTAACTTCCCTGTCCTGCAGACATGCTCTGGGTGATCTGCAGATGTCAATTCAGCATTCAAAGGCTGAGAGTACTGAGGGTCATGAAACAGGATTAGCAGCTTCATCTGGCACCCATTGTATGCTCATATGAACAGAGTTTGGTGTTAAATAACAAATCAGCTGCAGAGTAGTTCATTATTACTCTGCAGGTAATAGTGCTTTGTTACATAACCGTTTTGTTCCAGTCTACCTCACCACTTCCTCTTTGATTGCAGTCCTCCCATCACAACCTGAGGTTACACCTGCAGCTGCATCGTGTAATGAAGCCACCTCGTGAGTATTACCTGTCCTGCTGGAGGTCATACAGCTCCTTGAGACACGACACACTCTGTGCTCCAATACTACGTCGCTGCTCTGCCAGCTCTCTCTTGTTTCTCTCTGCCTGAGCCGCCTTTAGCTCATCCATCTGGGTCTGCAGCTCCTCTATGAGGCTCTGGAGGCTCTCAATGGTCTCTGTTAAACTGGAATAAAAAAGAAAAATATCACCACATTCAAATGTTTTAACTTTTAAAACAGTCATAGGGATTAATATGATAAAGGTTAGGTGTGTTGGTTAACTGACCCGGTGATCTTGGTTTGGGCCAGCCGGTTGTCCTGCACTAGTCTTTGGTTGCTTTGCTCCACATCCCTGGCAGCCATGTCCAGCTGCTCGTACAGCTTAGCATGTTGGTCATTCATCTGACGCAGGAGCTCCACCTGTTTGCTCAGGTACTAATATAAAAGAAAAAAAAATTACTTGTTCACATTTCAGAAATCCAACCGCAGACTGACAAATAAAAAAAACAAAAAAACATTTTAGAAGCTGTGGCTTCACCTTAAGGTACTGATTCATTCTTTCACTTAGGTAAATGATTAAAAAACAACCTAGAAATTCTATTTTAGAGCCTGTTTCAAATGTACATTTGTTCTACAGTGATGAATCTGATTATTTAGCATTTTCAAATCGGCATCTTCTTCAATATTCATTGACAAAAATGAGTACAAATAAATACAGCTTTCATTGCAGTAGCATATATTCCCAATAAAACCTTTCAAAAAATCTCAACTTTAGTTGTGTTAAATCTGTAAGAGAAAATAACTCTCACCACTTTGAATTTCTTTAGAATAAACCTAATAGAAAAAAAAAATAACTTAAATTAGAGGTCCTTTGTGGCTGGGGTATAAATGTTGTGACAGACGATTTTCCCTTCCCCATAGCGCTTTAATAATCATAAAAAGTCTAAAACTAATTTCTATCTGTACAGACCCCTATTGATTTTGCCACCACGCATAGAGCCAAATGATGAGAGAAGGGAATAAAAACAATCTCTTAAACTCTCTGTTACAATTTAGAGCAGATAAGCAACTATTAGACATTACATATCAGCTATTAGACATTAAATATCCTTATTATTCCTTCACAAGTGTAAAAATGTACAAACATAAGACTGATTAAATGTTTTTCTTAGCTTTAATGATGCCTTACAGCTGATAATAACAGAAAACTACCAAATAACAATTTCATCCAAGACTTTTCTGTTAACTGGATAACAAAATCAGCAGCTTTCATGAAAAAATAAAAAACAAATAAAAAAATTGCATAACTTCAGTGATTTCTAAGTAAATGTTCAGTTAGTTTGTGAAATATTACAACAACATCCGCCTTTTTATATGTCACTTATACAAACATCAGTTTTTCAGAGTTGGTTCTAGTTGAGCTAAACATACTCCAGCTTCATGGAGCCCCGCTCACGTGTACTTGCAGCTTTGCATGTGGTCCTTGCAGTGCCAGACTTATTAGTACAAGGGTCATAGAGAAGTATTGGGATTAGCATAACAACTTTAATAAATCCTCATGCCGCAACTCTCTCCCTGCTGTAAACAAATTAAGACTCTTACATCTGCTGACCTACTGGATGGCGTGTCCTCCAGGTTGTACAGATCAGCAGAGTGGATAGGTTGAGATAATCTGGCAGCAAAATATAAGCTTTAATGTTGGATGTCTTTTAGCAAAAATAATGCTGTTTAACCAAGAAACCGCCCGACCTCAGCTATATTCAATTAATGATTCTGCAAAAAAATTATTTTTCTGGTGAAAATTAATTGTTATATATTCTTAAACACAATTAGGTCAATTAAGATTTTTCCAAATACCTCATAAAGTCAGATTAACCTGGATTAGATTTTTCACCATCCTGTTTTTTTGTTGATTTATGACACCATGCATCACGGTCAGATGTTCTACATAACTGAATGTTTACGGTCAAAGCAGCTGTTGTTTTTTCTTTCCCCAAACATTTCTGACCTCTATCTCCTGCAGCTGCTCCTGGTTGGTAGCATACATCTGCTGCAGGGCCTGCTCCAGGTCATGGTTCCGGTCCAGGAGAGTTTTGCCCAACTCTGCTGCCAGATGGAGATCTAAACAAAGCAGAAACAAATTATTAACCACAACTTTTACAATGGAAACAGGCTGGAGTTGGCCTTATGTAAGGATTACTTACACAAATAACTCATTGTATACTTTAAATATTCAGTACTTTTGGAATAATCCTCGGAATGCCTTGTTACTCTGCATCTGCTTAATTCCCACCAGCTCTGGACATTGTTAGCTGTCAGAATTTTCTGTTTCTCTGGACTGAACAAAGTAGTACAGCTGCACAGTATATTAAATCCTAACAACATCTGCTTGGGCGCAGAATTTAATAGGTATAATAATTCAAGTGTCTTGCATCCACACTCTTCCCATCTATGGTACATTTAGAGGGCGGAAAGGACTCTACTATTCTTTTAATTCCCATGATGAGACAAGGGGGATCATGCAGAGTGTTGAAGACATTGTCTAATTCAGGATTATTAAAATTTAGGGTTAATCATAACCTTAATGATTTTTGCAACTTTTAAAAATAATTCCACAGATTAATGCTTTTTCTAAAATTATACAAAATGTTCTCAGCAAACTGGAACTGGAAGGATCTAACCTGTGTTAGTTATAAACATCTCAGTAACTCGGTACTAATCCCATTCTCTAAACTCAGAAAATGACGAGTGCCAGTCAGGCTCTGAGCAGCTAAAACAGCATTTAAAAAACACCCTATGATGCTCTCTGCTCCGTAAATTAGAGTCCAACATATGTGCTAAAGGGGCCAAAGGATTTGATAAACAACATCAAATTTATGCACTCAATTTTTTTATTCAATAGATAATGAAAAAAAGTTTTGTTATTGATCTTTTCCAATTCTCATGTCGTACATTTCAATAGGTTTGTTATCTAATCATGGTAGGACACACAACATATGACAATCTATGGTTATTTAATAACAGGTCTTACTTCACATATAATGTAGGACTCAATAAATAAATAAATAAATAAATAAATAAATAAATAAATTAGAGAACAATTCTACCCAAAGAAACATCAATCCCCTGGTTGCATAACTGTGCACACCCATAAACTAATAATTATGGTAGAATTAGGCCAGCCTTCTGGAATACTGAATCCGATTAGCCTAAAATAAAGTTCAGTTGTTGTTTCGACACCTTCAAAGTATTCTGCCCACCATTCTATAGCTAAAGCTATAAGTTCCAGAGAAGTTGGAGAACAGGACCTTTAATGTGCAAATGAAGAGCACACAAAATGATTAACAGCTATACATATACACAGCATAGTATGGGGAAAAGAATAATAATACTTGGCACAATGCTGATCGTCCAAAGTATTAAGTTGTGAAGCTGCCAATAAGCCAACAATGATACGAAATGAGCTGAAGGTATTGCCCCCAAGTGCTGCTTGTGACCTACATGTGACAACAACCTTCTGGCATCAGGTCTGAGCTAAGGATTCTGGTTGTAAGAAAGAATGATTTTCTTCTAGAGATAACTTCCAGGTTTGCCATCATTTAAAGTTCAATACAATAATACTGCTTGTCACAGAGGGCCACCATTTACATTATTTTTTAGCCAGAGCTGAAGTTTGTAAATCAAGATGAATGAATTGTGTATAAATAGTTCTAAATACCTCAGTTTTAGTGGGCGGGGGATAAATAAATAAAAAACTGTCACAACAAAGAGGTCGACTACAGATAGCTGAAAAGATATGTTCTCATTTGGTGACCTACTCTAAAAACTCTGAGCCATGCTTTGTTGTGAATTGGCTCTAAATTAATGCACTTCACAGAACTTCAAAGCAATTTAAATTAAGGGTATACAGACCGCTGCAACTTGTTTATTGCATTATGTTAATTTCTAAAACTGAAGGTGTGACAGCAGTTCGGTTGACCTCAGCAGAATACACTATGCATTATATCTGGAACTAGTATTTATCATAGCATCAATATATAATTAATCTTAAAGTATATCCAAAAATGTTTGCACTTTAGAGGACAACTATATATTTATATACATTTAGTTTTTATTTTTATTTTCCCTCTGCTTTTTGCAGTTTTATGCCTTTTTAGATCTAGATATTATAATGCAGTCTTAAGAGTGAACTCTGCTTAAATAATTCATTTTGCTATGATGGAAGCACATAGATTTATGACTTATTTTTGTTAAACAATAGAGGATGTGACAGCCAGAGGAAGTCCTAAACAAAGCGCCTTCCCGTCTAAATTATTTCTAATCTTCCAACACATGATCAGTGCGCTCCTGTCTAAAGAGTAGCCCAGATTATTTTCTACAACAATTGCAAATCAGCTACTTTATTTAGTTATCAATAACAATAGATTTCCTTAAAGCATTTAAAGCATGAGCTCCAGTGGTTAATGTGAGTAGCCACTACTTGTCAGCCTACAGTCAGCCAGACGCGGTTTTAGGGCGCGTCCTCCTCCAGCTGAGCGCACTTACCGTCCTCAATGTCCTGCTGGTTGTACCAGGAATCCACTTTCTTCTCAAACTCTTCTTCCAAAATCATATCCGTCAACATCTTTCAAGCTGAATTGTTTCCAGCTTACAGAAAACAGGAACTCAAAACTGCCAGTGTGACACCGTAGCTCAGAGTCGCGTCCCTTGTCTTCAAACGGGTCTACAGACGGTATGCATCCTCTGTGAGAGCGGCTTTAACTTCTGTTGTCCAGAGCAACGTGGCAAAACCCTTTATGTACCTCAGGAAACCAGTAGGGGGCAGCAAAGAGACACGAGGAAGTTAATAATTCTTTATAAGAAAAGTTTTTTTGTTTCTCTTATTTTGGAACTCATCGTCTGAATTATCCAAAGTGGATCGATGAAATGTGCAATAATGTCTAACATTTTATAGGGTTTAAAACAACAACGCGCTGTTTTCCTTAAATGGCACTAGAGGGCGCTAACACTCAGATATAAAAACCTGGTGACTTGGTCGCCATATTGTGAAGGGCATGTCAGAATAAAAAATGATGATAATAATGATAGATAATTGTGTTTTATGTATCAATAGAATTCTATTAAAGACAACCCATTCGTAAAACTTAGGTTTCACCAACAAAAGCAACCATCAGCCCACATGTAAACGTATAATACTGTTTTTTTTTTTTGTTGCAACAATACAGCATTTTCAAAAATGGTAAGTAAATATGTATATTAGCATGGATATGTAAGCAATTAAAATGGTTTTGTTTGGTTCAACAAAAGGTTTTGTATTGGGCATATTGTCAAGGTAGATCCAGACAGGGGCATTTTTAAGGTGAAAAATACCCTTTTAAGATAACAACCTTTGTGCATTTATCAAACATACTTTTCTTCAATGCATACTTTTGTATAAAAAATATTTTATTGATCTACTGTCCTGCATTGTTCTAATCTTAAATGTTTTTCAATAGCTTTTAGTAGACAAATGATCATAATTAACTGGTATAAAGGCTTTTGTGTTTGTAAATTAAATGTATTTAAAAAAAATATGCAGAGGAATTCTATCTATCTCTTTACATACACACATATATATATATATATATATATATATATATATATATATATATATATATATATATAGGAGCTTCATGCATCATGTATGACTCTTGCTTGTACCGTTTTCAAAAGGAAACTAGCCACTCACAATATGGCGGACATTTACTGTTTGATGACTGGCATACATTTCATCCAATCACAGATGACTTAGTGGAGGAAATAAATTCCTGTAACCACCCAATGAGTCGTGTGTTCAATCCTAACTAAACACCACTCGGAAGTGTTTTCTGCATTAAGTTTGTTTAGATTCTGCTGGCTGCTGCTCGTTTCCTTATTCTTTCCAATGGTGACGTTGACGGGAAAAGGCGCACCTACAAATGAAAATAGAAAAACAAAACATCTCAGTTTTAAACGCGCCTTTCCTCCATAAGATCCTTTAAATGAGTGTTGCTTTTTGCGATGCATAACGTGAACTAGTTATTCTAGTTAGTCGCGTATTGGAGACATAGGAGGACTAACCAGCAGCAACATGGCCCGACTATGGATGAACTTTGGGATCAACCATGCAGCTTTTGCATATGCCATGACTACACTGGGATCAGCCATGATCAACAATATTTTTAGCTTCTACTATGTCAAACTCTTTTTGAACAAGTACAATATATCTGAAGTAGCTTTCCACCAGTCACAAGTGAGTATCTTAGTAATGATTCTTCTGTTCAAAGGTTTTGCTTCCTGGATTTTTGTAAGCATAAAGAAAACCTCTTCTCTCTCTTAAAATGTTATTAAAATCATTAATTGCAGCTGCTCCATCAATTAAAGGTATTTTAATTCAGAATTTGTTATGAATCTCTTGATATACATTTTTTTATCAGACTTTAACCTTTTAATTCTGTCACCATGCAAAAATATTTATTAATGCAAACCCTTTTATTTATATACTGCCACATATGTTAAGGCACTTTATAGAGACAACTCAGTCGGATTGGTTCAAGGTTTATATCTAAAGAAAACCAGCTGATTGCATCAACTCATTGACTTGACAGCAGTCCCTTACACTGAGCATGCATGGGGCGACAATGGAGAGGAAAAACTTCCTTTTAACAAGAGGATACCTCCAGCAGAAGCAGGCTTAGTATGAGCAGCCATCTGCTGAGGCTAACTAGCCTTCAAGGAGAGGGAAGCAGATGTACAGTAAGAAGCAAAGATACATATATTACTGAACTGTAATGCATTTTGTCATGTCATTACCTGAAGTATATATATTTTTTAGAAGAAAACATTAAAGTTAACGCCAAGTGATGAGAACCTAAGTGAATTGCAAGGGAATTTACATATTTTAAATCACCATAATGTGGGACAATTTGTTGAGACTGATTTGAAATGTTAGTTTTCTACTGATAGGTTTTAAATAAGACTTCTTTTTGCTAAAATTTTGGAAGAAATTATTAGAAGCCTGACTCTATGGGTTTTCCAGGTCATATCAACTACAACATTCTTTAAAAAAAAAGGCAGTCTGTCTTGAACTCAGTTTTTCTATGTATTTTTCATACCTATGGGTGTTAGTTTCAGTTCTGAATGCATGCAGCTGAGCAACCTGGAGTGAAAAATGCATTTTTCTTAAGAACATGGAGGCCGATCCTCCATTATACCAAGTCAGATGCAAATCCATGACCCAGCCTTGTTTGAATATGTATGAGTTGTTTACTTCAGTCACCTGAATCCTGATAAGACTGTCCTTGCAAGTTTTTAAGAATCAGTTTAAATGTAGTGTTAGAAACACTAGAAAAACTGAAATAAAAATGTAAAAATATTTAAACATTTTGCATTTAAGATAAACACTTTTTCATCTGTCAATATGCTCTATCCAGAACTCCTCGAGTGGAAAAGTTTTAGTTTCACCTGGTTTAAATTCGTAATAAATCTTCTTTAAGGAACCTTTGGCTATCCGATTATTGCTCGATAAATCGAAAAAAATCGAAATAGAAAAAAATCCTTTAGTCCTTTAAATGCATTTCTTAGAAATTCACCAGTGAATGCATTGGGCCGTACCTGTTAACAATTAAATACTTCCTCCCCACAGGTGGTGTACATGGTGTGGAATGCAGTCAATGACCCTCTGTTTGGTTACCTGCAAGATAACTCCAGGGTCCCTTGCTGCTCTCAGCGACGTCTCTCCATCCTGTACGGCGCTCCCCTCTACTCTCTGGCTTTTCTCATTGCCTGGTTCCCGTGGCGCTCCTACTCCCCAGATGACTGGATGAATGGTTTACACCTGACAGTGGCGCTGTGTGCCTTTGACGGCATGCTGACTTTCGTGCTGCTGGCACAGTGTGCCTTATTCGCAGAGATTTCCAGCCAACATCAGAATCGTTTAAGACTCATAAAATACAGCCAGGTAAGCCCACCATAGCTGCCCTGGTCCATTTAAAGTCAGTACAGTACGTCCAACTTATACCTCTTTTTGTCTTTGTCTCAGGTGGCTTCCCTCATCGGGTCGTCCAGTGTTCTTTTCTGTGGCATGGTGTCCACAAACATGGAAAACTTCTCAGCTTTCCAGTCATTCACAGTGCTGATTGCCATAATAAGCTGCATCTGCATGATGTACACTGGTATGCACAGTGAAAGCCGCTTTGATTATGGTAAAATATCTGAGTCAGATGTTCAGGGTTGCGCCGACCAGGCGGCACATAAACCAGCATGCTCCTTCTCCATGTTAAAGACACAGACATGGCAGATTCTCACCAACAGAGACTTTCAGCTGTTTGTGACCATGAACTTCTTCCAGGTGTTCATGTTGGCTTTCTTAAATAACTTCACCATGATATTCACCGAGCACCTGATTCCTCCAGATGCACTTCCGTCATTAGCCAAGAGCTTCATGTATGGGGCTGGATTCATCTTACCACAGGTTAATGCTCTTTTTTTGCATTTAAAGGATTGACATGTTGGTGTGTTCTTTTTTTTTGCATCTATATGTTAATTTTCTATAATTATTTATATTTTTTCACTGTATCCTCTCCAGCTTTTAGTTCTAAGTGGTCAGAGTCTGCTGCAAAGTCTTGGCTACTACAGGATCATCCTCTACACCTTTATCTTTGAGGCTGGAATGGCAGTCCTCATGCTTGCACTTGGTCCTCAAAGTTACTACTTCTTGGCATTTTTCCTCACTATAAATATGTAAGCAGCTTTGATTATACTGTTGACTGTTTTCTATGCATAACATAAAGCATGTTTTAATTTTCTGTTCTCTTTCCTTCATGCAGGGTGATTATACAAGCAGCCTTCAGTCTCTTTGGCCTGCCTCTGGCTGATATCATCGATGTAGATTTGCAGAAATACAAGCGCAGGTAAAAAAAAAAAAAAAAAAAAAACACCTGCTACATTTAAGGCATTAAATTAAATTTGATACAATAATGTATTTTCTAAATTTCTTTGACAGACTTTCAGTATTTTTATTAAGAGTATTGAAAGTTCCCTTCAATTAATGAGGTTTACCCTCTTTCAAAGAGCTTTATTCCCTAGTTTTGTTTGAAAATGCAAATTGGATTGCTGTTTTAACGTCAGAATGTGCTTGATTTGACAAAGATAACAGTTTGGCTTTAATTTTTGAAATGATCCTGTAAAGCTAGTGGAGGCTTTTGTTTGGAATCAAAATGGATTACATGAACTTCATATGATTTTGTTGATGTTTTGTGTTTTTTTAGCTCTCCTCTCTCCTCCATGGTGTTTGGAACTAATGCTCTGTTCACCAAGCCAGCCCAGTCTCTGGCTCCGATGATAGTCCTTAATATCGTAAACCACTTTGGGTATGAGGAGCTGAAAGATGTGGCCAAGGAGTCAAATCAAAGGTATATGCAATTCATTGCTCCAACAACAATGATTATTTTTTTATTTGTTCTTTAACTTTTATAAATGAATATCTAAAAAAAAATAATTTCTAGCCTTTAAATGTATAGATTTAATTTCTTAAGTTAACACTTAATCTGCCCATTTTCACCAATATATTATTGTTATTGATAATAATTGCAATGAATTTAAGCTAACTGCACAGAAGAAAATCAAATTCTGCCAGAAAACTGGGAACATGTTCCGAAAATAGGATACTTTCCACAAAATATATGAAAGATCATATTAGTTTTGTTAAGCTCTGTTACAAAATGATTTGAAGTTTGAATCAATTAATTTATATATACATTTATTTCTGTCTTATTCAAATCAAGTATTTGAGCTGTTTGTCATTTATTCCAAATTGTCTTTTTAGATCGAACTGACAAAACGCTGACATTTATTTGAATAAACAACTAAGTAACACTGTCAAAATAATCCCAGTCTGGGAGCTGAAGCAAGAACTGACTTTATTTTACCTTTAGCATCGACATAGTAAATCATTAATAGATAATGACTTACTTCTTTCAGTTCAAAGGTCACAGGTAACCTAATTTTAAAGCCAAATAGCGAAACTGTGTGTATACAAGAAAATTGCAGAATATTTGGAATGGATGGCATGGCCAAGATTAAATTTTGGCCATGCCATCCATTTCCTCAGTATCATGATATTCTAATTTTGGTTATTACAATATAAGCTTGATGTTGATATAGACAAAATAAAGAATGCCCACAACAGATGCCTGTACACATTTATGATAATTATTCTTAATTAGTTTATAAAACTCTTTCAATGCAACATTTTAGAAATATTATCTTTGAAAAACAGAATTCATAAAGCTATATCAACCCAGAATGTCAGTCACTGATAAATGCTGTAGTTTATATTGAAATATTGGCGATTCAATTGATAGTATTAATTAAATTGTTAATTGAATAATTATATATGAAGGTAGATGTTGATATTGAATTGTTGTTCAGTCCCAATATATTAGATTCAATTAATGAATATAACTTTAGAAAACGTTTTTAAGACCTTTTGGAATATGTTTGCTCAATAAAGGTGTTTTATGAGGAAAAAAAGAGCTGGAAATGAAATTAATTCTTTGTTTTTCTTCCATTTCATTTCTAGTGCTTTGGAAAACCTCCACAGTGTTATGTTCTACTTGGTCTGTCTGGTGCCCATGTGTATCGCCATTCTGCAATTTCTGGCTTGGAGGCCATTTTCCATCCGCAACAGTCACACAGTTGACTTAAAGTACATCGACACCTAGAAAGCTGATGATGTGTTAAACAGTTGGTTTCTTTGTGTTAGTGTAAGACAGAAGTGTAGCTTTTTGGAAATGCAGGGATTTATAAGGTCATATTGATCGTTTAAAGGTTTCTAAAGACTTACGTAAGGTGAAATAAAGCCCAAAATCAAATACTGATCTAAAAGTGAAGCAGACATGAGGAAGTTTGGTGTTAAATGAAAACTATACAGAGATCCTACAGGTAATAAACCCCTTCCACCTTTAGTAGTAATAACATGAAGTTTGCTGTGTAAGAATTAATCATCTCCATTGTAGGAAACACTTCCCTTTACAGCATCACTAAAGTTTGTTTTAGAGCAAACTTTTTGTTTTTGCTGTTCCTACTTTAAATCCTTTCACCAAATCTGGTTTGTTTCCTCATGCCTTGAATGACCTTGCTATGCCTCTGCTTTGGCTGACATGTGGTCTGATATTTGGCTAACATGCTTTCCTATGCAGATGCATTCACAAGTGACAAGACAGCTGCAAATTGTGCTGTTTAAAAATTTTTTTTTTTTATTTGTTTTGCCCATTTTGGCAAGTTATGATCGCAATTGTTGTTTTATGAATTGAGGACTCTGAGAGCAGCTGGCGTCCATGTTCCCCAATGTTTATTTTTTGCATTTGGCCTTGCTTTGATAAAATCAATGTTACTTGATGAAGTCTAGTATATGTTTTTGAACACTTTAGATTTAAGCAATGTTACATCCAGATAAAGAGAACACCAATTGGACAATATCCTGATCCATAAAGCCTTGACCTCAAACAGGGTGTGCTTTCTCCTCAAAATNTTTTATTTGTTTTGCCCATTTTGGCAAGTTATGATCGCAATTGTTGTTTTATGAATTGAGGACTCTGAGAGCAGCTGGCGTCCATGTTCCCCAATGTTTATTTTTTGCATTTGGCCTTGCTTTGATAAAATCAATGTTACTTGATGAAGTCTAGTATATGTTTTTGAACACTTTAGATTTAAGCAATGTTACATCCAGATAAAGAGAACACCAATTGGACAATATCCTGATCCATAAAGCCTTGACCTCAAACAGGGTGTGCTTTCTCCTCAAAATGATTATAACCTTTCTAATCGAAAGAAATGTGTTGTAACAGTTGATAGGTCGGTTTAAGTATATAAAAATTAAAAAATGCAAATATTTGACTCAAAATATTATACTTTCAAGTTATTTCTGTCACCTGTGATAACCGGTTTCCTCTGCGTATTGATTACTGACATTAAATGTTCCTTCTGTTAAGCCGGTCCTGTTCCTGGACCCCTGCAGGAACTGTACTCTGAACTGTGAACAATAACCTTCAAAGAAAAAAGTATTTATAAAGGTACTAAATCCACTCGACTTTCTCAGGCAAATATCTTCTCTTACTTCTTTTGAAGAAAAGGCACTGATGCATAAAATACTTAAAGCAAAATGTGTGTAAAGAAAACCTTTAAGTTATTTTTCTGCTTAAGAAATGCAAGATGGAGCAGTTAATACAGATCTTTACAGCTTGTCACTCCTTTAAACCAATGTTCATTTAATGTTTTACCACTCCAGGCTTTTTCTTTTTATAAAGAAACGTTAAGATTAAGATTATTTTTTATCAATTTCTTAGAGTTTAATACATTCATTTGGGGCCTTTTTCAAAGTTAGATGTTTTTTTTTTTCTTCTACTAAAGGAAAAGTGACTTTAAGTTCTTATAGCTAGATATATGGTGTTGCTGAAGAAAATGCCTTTATTGAAAATAAAATAATTTTTGTATGTTCAGGTGCATGTATGAATGACAAAACCCATTTTGTGTTAAAATAGGTTTATCTGTACTGTATGTAAAGAGAGACAGGATCAAACTGTCATTAAAGTTAAAGCCAAATATATATATTTTTTTAAATATGTAGAGAACAATGCTTTAACTTTGTTATTGTCACTTGTATCTGATATCATACATTACATGGTTTTACAATTAAGTTTGCAAAGGGAAAGAAGGTTTAGAGGGAAACAGCACAATGATGCTTAAAGTATTGCAGATGTTTGAAATTAAATATCAGCTTTAAAAAAAAGGAACGAAATGATTAGAATCCTTATGGAAGACTAAATGAAATTTAAACTTGAAGAGTCATGCTTGTTCATGTTGTTTTTGTAATTAACAAATTAAATTGTTTTTGGCACATATTGTCTGCACATCTTTTATCTCTAGTTTTCATGCTGTGTTAATAGATCCGATGAGGACACCATTTGTGTTTTAGGTTTTGCTAGCCAATGTGATGATCCTCACATTTGGACAAGCTCCCTCCATCTGTAACTTACATTGTTGACTCCACCAATCAATACATTTCAATCCAAACCTGTAACAGAGGGGTTCCACAGAGGGGGTTCGTAAGTCACCTTTTGCTGCACCTTTCACTTGTGACTTAAACATGATTATACAATTTATGTATGGTTAAAATGTTTTTGGAGGCATTTTAAACAATGATGCAGCAAATGAGGAAGAGGCTCAGAAACATGACACTAAAAAAGCCTCATTTTTAACACCGTGAAAGAGGCCTGTTGAAACTAAGGATTCCTGTACTACAATCTAGCACTGTACATGGGCCATGGAGAAAGTGATAGTTTTATATTTCCAAAGAGGAAGTGAAGGAGAGGTAGCCTTCCATTGAAACTGCTGATCAGCTATAATAAATGCACAGCGGGAAACATTTTGATGAGCTGCTTTAAGATTTTGTTTTTCAGCTGCACCAAATACTAAAAAAAGACACAGAGCAGTGGCATGCACAGACTTTTTGAAGGGCAGGAACGGAAAGAAAAGAAGGGGCACATCCTCACCTATATAGGCAGCTCTGTAGCACACCTTCTGGTTCCAGAGCGAGCCCTTAAAGGAATAGTACACCCAAAACATGATTAGCCTTCATTTTCTACTCACCCCCATGCTGAACAACACTCTGGAGTACTTTTTTGATAT
>NW_015150837.1:513255-550304 GCF_000732505.1 Cyprinodon variegatus
AAGTCATTTAGAACGTTTTAGAGCCAAAACAGTAGTGTATAGGATAAGAACTCATGCTCTTCCTCAACACTGAAGTCCTCAGACATTTTTCTTTCGTTGTTTCTTTCTTTGCACAGGTAAACAGCACATTTCTTCTTCTACGCTTGCATTATCGGCAGAGCAGACGCTGAATGCGCCTACTATACAGGATATACTGCTCAAAAAAGGAAAACAATATAATAATCCTTGATATTTTGGTATGACTGAAAATTAGGTTGATTTCTTTGCTGTAGCATTCATTTATAGAATTTCTCACTTTTTCTAGAGTTTTTTAGGGAATCATCTTTTTTTCTTAAAGGTATTGTGGAGGATTTTTGTGAATTTAGACCTGACCTTTCCACCTTAAAAAGAAATGCAATTGCACAACCCTTTACCCGTTTCTGAGGGGGAACGCCTATTCAATGTGTGCGAGAGCATGCCTGTTTCTCCTCGTGCACGCTCTGTTTAAAAGTTGCTGTTCTCTAAGCTCATACAAGTTTACCGTGCCCAAATGTCCGCTCGCTAAATCCCTCTATCACTATAGACAGAAGGGACTATATAGTGGAATTTATAGTGAATAGGTTAACTTACAGTTCGGACAGATGATCAATGCTTTTTTCTCCCCTTTGGTCGCGTAACTCCTCCGTCGCGCAGTGACTGCGCCATCTTTGTTACTAGTTGCTGCTGTGATTTCAAATCCCATAATGCTTTGCGAGGAGAGCTCTTTCCGCGCAAAGCATTCCTGGATATACCTGCCTCTTCTGAGGCCCTTCTTCTCATAAATTACTTCATAGAAACTTTTTCTCTTTCGAGAAAAATAACTTTGGTGGAAAAAGGCGAGCTTCAATGACTGACTGAAACCGTAGCTCACCACAGATATATGCCTAAAAGTGTGCATGTGCAGAAAAAGGTGGCTAATGGGTTGAGCATGTAGGACAGCCTTACGTAAACATATCACCAGAATGACTGACAATTAGGAGGACCAGTTATTTAAATGATCCACCCGGAAATAAAAGATCATCCTTTAATTCGAATAACACCTTTGATGTCATTTTGCTTGTAAAGCACAGCAAATTAATACAATAAATTGTTTTTGTAAAACCCCATTGACTAGGACACATTTTAATTATAACAAGCATTAAAAACTTTTATATTAAACAATTATTCCTTTATGCCAAATTTCTTAAAACAATTTTAAAGATATTTGTTGTTGCAAAAATGCCATTTTTTCTTTTTCGAAGAAATTAATTTCCAAAACTCTTTTAAAACTAAGTCTGTTATGTGTTGCAGAAAACTGGTTTGTTCTTTTAGTTCAGGCGTATTTTTCATCTAAATATCGCAAAAATAAAATTCAAGTTGCCTAAGTAATAAACAAATAACCAATACAGATACTTAAATAGAAAAAAATCAGCCATTGTCTAAAAAAATCTTATAGCATTTTGCTAGCATACTGCAGCGGTGAAGATTTAATCACCACAGCATGCTTAATGGCACTATAGGCTGGTGTATTTAACTTCCAGCCTGAGATGATGACCACTGGATATGATAAAAGATTGTTACACTATAGATAAAAGTAACTTTTCCTAACAAAGTAACACATTTTACCATTTACATAAAAACTATTCAGCCTAATACTTAATATATCTTTAACAATAGATTATACACCAAACTGAAAAGGTATTGAGCTGTTTACTGTTGGTGGTAGCCTAATATTAAAACATTAAAGTTATTGAGGATGATAATTTATTAAATGGTAGAATTAGAGAAGGGTTAGTTGGTACAGTCAATAACTGAAGTTATCCAAACTTTATTTGTCCTTCAGATTAGGACAACTTATTCTAAAGGACTCCTCAGAGAGTAAAACATAACACCACTAGAATGTGGAGCAGTAGAGACATATTCTCTGTGGTGATCAATTAGTCTTAATCTCTGTCTATGTAAGGATTGTGTCAGTTTTAAAGTTAGGTGCTGAGGAGAATAACAGTGTTAATAAGTTTCAAGGCAAATGATCCAATACTTTTGGCAACAGGGTGTTCTTTTTTTTTAGTGGGTAATAAGACTCAGAGTCTCACAAAATGAGCATAAAGAAAGAAAAGAGACTTCAAAAGAAATCTGGGTGTTTGAATCAATACCTTGAAATTCAGTCTTGAGCAAGAATCTTTAAAAAATTTATTTTAATAATTTTTTTTTAAATTGCTCTACAAAAAGGCTTCTTGGCCCTACCAGTGCTTATCACATCTTAGGAGCTATACTCTACTCTATTCCTCATGTTTTCCTAATGTTGCTGTTTAAAACCAGCGATCAGATATGCATGCCCTTTTTAGAACTTAATATTTTATTAAGAATAATCCATATTAATATTTCACATTTAGTCCACCTTCTGTCATGCAGAAACTCCCCCAGTTACAACTCAGAAACAAACTTGCAGGGACTAGTTGATCGGAGCAGAAAGTGTAAACAGGCCTGCACAGAAAGATGGTCAATGATAAGCCGCTAAGAACCCTGACTTAGAACCCTTACTGTGCAGAAAATGTTTCTCTCATTTCACTGGCAAGCTTGAGCAAAAAAACGAACCAGTGTACTGACTTATTCATCATTCCTTTTGAGTCAGACATGTTTCATAGCTTTGCGATATCCTCCTGAAGCAGTTTTTAGATCAACCTCAGACATTTTGATAGATGTCGTCAGTAGTTATGATACCATCCTCACTTGCTGCCTGAAAGACATTAAGAGTTGTTGTTCTTTACTTAATGCAACAGCAGAAGTAAATGCAATCTATTTGTTGAGAAACTGCGAACCCAAAGTGCTGCAACATATTATACCTCAACTTGGGAGTTGTTTCCTCTTGTACTTGGTTTCCTTTTGCTCAGGTTCACCCTGCTGTGGAGTTCTTGCACCACGTCTCTGAACTGTGTTTTCTTCTTTAAGCTATTCTGTTGGAAATTGTTCAGAATGAACAATAAATCAGATATTCAGTATTTGGAAAGTGTTACTATTATGGTGTTTGTGACACCTTGTCTGAACAGGAATTTGCAGCCCCTGTATTTCAGTTTCCTCTTTTTGCTCTTAAGGGCTTTAACCCCTGTTAGAAAGCAGCTAACACCACAGAATAGAGAAAAAAAGAAACACTTAAATTACCGTTTCGGTTTTAGATGTCCTTTTGCAAAATTTCAGGTTAAAGCCTTGCTGAAATAGAAAAAATGAAGTTTATTGCAACCTTTTTTGTCTTGCTCTGTATGCATGATCACTTCACACATATTCATAATTTACCTTCCTTACAACAATAAGTGTCACTATAGACACGCAATAGATGGCCAGGAGGGTAAATGAGAACCACAGAAGAAATTTTTTCACCATTGCTGTGACCGATGCTGAAACATAAAAAAAACTTGTTTATCTTATTCATATCAGCAGAAACACTGTGAGATATTTCTTATTTTCCAAGTTACTCTCCCCTTACCTTCCACTATCAGAGTTGTTCCCTCACATACAAATGGCAGGTCGCAGTCCCCTGTTCCTTCTTTTGTTGCAGCGCATAGGTAGATCCCAGTGTCGCTGACATTAAGAGAATTAATTTCTAAAGAGCCTCCATTCCGATTGTACTTTGCATTACGTATAAGAAGCTGGTGAGAACCTTCTTTAACAAAAAACCATTCAAACTTTAGGCTTTCAGGTGATTTTTTTGGCTTAACACAACAACTTAAAACAGCTTTTTGTCCTGCAGTTTTCCATATTTCCTTCGTCGATGGAGAAAAGCAGCTGTCTGATTTTTGTGTGCTTCCTAGAATATAGACCAGTAAATAGCCTTTGATTAGTCTTTCAGAACAGATGCAGAATTGCTGCCAAACTAACGTTTTTTTTTTAATGGATTGCCAAGCTACTAATTTGAAAATGTGAATCAGTATGTATGTTGTTAACCCAAAAAGTGCCCATTTCTTACCTGTATCGACCAGATGAACTAGCAGGAGAGGCAGCCAAACCAGAGGCTTCATGTCGGTAGCTTAACAGCTTGTGAGTGATCTTATGATTTCCTGTCTGAGGTGATGATAAATGACTGACAACATGGGAAGAAGATTGTACTGAACTTCCTCAATGCTAACTTCCTTATTTTCCTCTACATAACAAATGAATGCTGACATCTTAAGTTAACTTGTAGATCCATTAATGAGCACCAAAAAATATTCACACCCAATTTCAGTTTGTCATTTTCCAATGTTACAACCACTAATTCAAAGAATTGTATTTGAATTTCAGATGTGGATACAAAAGTATACAAAAATCTTAAAGTAAGAGTAGCACATTTTTTACTCAAGTAGAAATTGAAAGTACAATACAATACAAGTAAGGACTTGTACAAGTAAGTCCCAAGTCCCTCAATACAAGTAAATACTCAAGTAAAAGTAATGAAGTACCTGGTAAACTGGCGACTTAAGTACTGAGTAAGAGTTGGCATGTAAAATCTGATTTAATGTTTGAACTTATGTAAGCACACAGAGGTATATGGAGATTCTGGTATTTTAGAATATACCATAAAGATACTTATAAATTACGTGATTGCAAAAAAACAAATTAGGGAGAAGAAACTATTTTTCAAATCTTTTTTTTACCATCATATCTACTGAGTACAGTAAATAACACCTACTCCTAAAAGCTTTTTTTTTAAGTACAGTAATTGTTAAACTTTATAGGAATTACCAATATGAAACACTGGATAAATGTGGATGGGAAGGAGCCGGTACATTCTTTGCTTACTTTCTTTTAAAAGTGCACCGTGCATATTTATTCATCTTTATAAGAAAATAGTTTGCAGAATCACCATTTGGTGCAATCACAATGACGTGGTCTGTTGCCTGTTATGTATAAGCTTTGTATGTTGAAAGGTTGAATATTTTGCCAATTTTTTTATGTGAAATCATTCAAGCTCTGTCCGATTGTTTGGAGAGGGTCCGTTAACAGCATTTTTAAAGAACTGTGCAGATTTCCTGTTGAATAAGGGTTGACTGGTTCATTCTAACACATTTTAGACGTAGACAAAGTTTATTGTAATCTTGTATATATAGAGTGTTTACAAAATGAAATCTTGATGCATACAGATTTTCAACAGTGAGTGAGCAGCTTACATCAGTGAAATGAACATTTCCATTTATAAAGTGCAAGAGTGATCAAGAATGTCATAGTTTTCAGCATACTAGGCGGAATATTTTGAAGAAATTCTTGCAGATTGTCAAAGGGCAGTAGCAGTCGTTGCCTTTACAGTGCAGCCTTCTTGGAGAAAAGCCTACCTTGTTAAAGGTAAGGATCTTCACAGCATGATTATTTTATTTTCCAGCAAGATATTTCGTGATGAGCATAGTTTATTCGTATTACTCTGCAGTGAAAGTTTTTCACCTCTTTGTATTTTTAAATAAAGTCAAAAGAATAATTTCATCTGACAAGGGTACTGTCTTCTACTTATGTGTATTTGTCTCCTCATCCTTTTTATCAACTCTACATCTTTAATTTCCTTGCTAAAGAAAAACATTTTCATGGGGCAATAATACTACCATGTTTCAGTATGGGCATTTTATGTTTAAATGATTTGCTGTGTAGGGTTTTCTATGCACTTTTTCATTTTGCATCTAGTAAGTTCCACAGGACCTTCTTACACATATTTGTTGTGACCACTGCATGGCTTGTTACTGCCAACCATTTTAATGGCTTTCTTTAAAAATGTCATCTCTCTTTTCACTCATCCATAAATAAAATATATCTAATATTAACCTGGAGTTGTCCTTTGGTCAGACTCTTCTGTATTGTTGACCTCGACTCTCTTCAGGACTTACTATGAGCTGCTGGCATACCTTTATGATAAATGCTGTCCTTGTTTGTTTTGTCAGTTTAAGTAAACTTCCTTGTCCATGGTTGTACAGAGAATATTTTTATATATCAGTAGACTGTTTTATTTATAAGTGCCTTCTAAGACACTTGGTTGTATTAATTTCACTTGATTTTATTCTGGTGTATTTGAGTAAAAGGTGGCTCTTGTAAATAAATGCCACAGCCTTTAGATATTTATTTGTAAAAAAAAAAAAAACAACATGAAAATTTTCTTTTATTCTTCAAAATAATAACCTTATGCAAAAACGTTCTTGTTCTCAAAAGAGTGGAAAAATGAGCAAAAATGTGAATTTGCTTTGAAAAAAGCATTTAGTGCTGTCAGAGTTCACAAATTGTAAGGTTTAATAGCATACTGGAAGAGGGATTTTATTTTACTGACTGCTTCTGCAGTCTAGTTGCACTCCATTTTCAAACATGCTATAATGCTTGTGCGTTGTGTGGAGAGGTTTTAGATAATTTGTTTAAAAGAATAATAATTCTAATTTACTTGTACTCATCGTCTTCTGCTTTTCCGGGACCGAGGGAAGCAGTCGCAGCAGAGACTCCTAGACTTCCCACTACCCAGATACCTCTTCCAGCTCTAATTGAGGAAGCCTGGGTCGCTCCCAGGCCAGCCGAGAGGCATAGCCCCTCCAGTATGTCCTTGTGTCATTTTCTTTTTCCACGTGGATCTCGCTCTTTTTTGCCTTTTCATGTCCCTCCATTGTCACACAAACTTTCCCCTTGCGTTTTTCCACTTCCTCACCGCCTCGGTAGTATCCAGACCCACAACTACTTTGTGATTGTCCCTCTTGCGTTTTGGCGTGGAATACCATAGTGCAGACCACGCTTCAAAATTGGGCATACATAAAAAATATCTGCGTCATACCTGCAACAATCTCACTGCGACACACTGCTGCATGAGTAGAACCTGCCCTTAAGGGTGTGCTCTGTCACCCTGCAGCTTGTGATCTGGGTCATGTTCCAGATATCATGTCCATAAGTGAGGGTAAAATCGTAGACTGACAGGTAAATTGAGAGCTTAACCATTTTGCTCATCTCTCTCTTCACTATAACTGTCCTTATTATAGCAACAGATCTGTCCATTAATCCCCCACTCCATTGCTGACTTAATGATGAATAACTATGCTATAATACTGCTACTAATTATAGTTTACTGTCAACTCAAAATAGCAAGGTTAGTACAATTATGTTTAGATGATTTTTTTCTTAATACAATTTTAGGTACTTTGAAATAAATTAAGAAAGTTAAATCTCTATATACCATATTTACTATCATGCAAAAATCATTTTCGAGTACATAAATACTTGCCTTCACTTGTTGTCCCTCTCCTCAAAGTTCCCTCCTCTGGACCGTTCAATTTCTTTAGGCGGGGGGGATCCGTGACGCCAATCACGTTTTTGCCCAATCACCGGCGGTGTTTTCGTTATCAGCCCGCCCCCTTCCACGTCGACCTGCACCTTCGCCATATTTTCGACCCTCAGATCCCGCAGATTTGTGTCCCCCTCCAAGTAACCAGGATAACCTTTAGAGGGTACCAGGACGGGTCCATCTGTGCCGGAATAAACAGCCCATCCTTCTCTAGTTTAGCAGCTGGGTTTGCTTGTATTTCCGCTCTGCAACAATGAACATCTTCAGACTGACAGGAGACCTCTCTCATCTGGCTGCTATCATCATCCTGCTGCTAAAGATATGGAAAACAAGGTCTTGTGCCGGTGAGCATGGGGTTTTATTATCGTTATACATCACAGTATGATGTTACTGCTTATATTATTTGTGTCTTCAGGCCAAAATGTATGTTTTTGAGCATTGATCAGCAGGCTTCTCTCAGCTAGCTAACATGCTAACGGTGCTGCTCATTCATTTAAGCTAAATTGAGAGCTAACTGTTAGTAGATAAAGACTGCTGTTTGAAATTAAATACCTTCACAAAACAGCTCACATAATGCCTTGGTTTCTGTTCGTTTAAAGACAGATATTAAAGCTCGGTCAATGTTTGGTGTTGTAACGTATTATCAGTGCTATTTGCTGAGGTTTCAATAATGGTTTGATCTCCTGAGAGCTGTGGACCGTTAGGTCTCTGTTGGTTTTTTAAATATGTTTATTTATTTATTATTTTTAGGTTAAGTAAAAATAATTTTTTAATAGAAACTTCCTAAGTTCCAGCAGGTGGGTTTGCCAGCTCTACACCCCCAGACATCCTGCTTTGAGGTTTGGGGATTGATTTTTTTGGTCTGCTCTCTGACGTGGCGCTCCAGGAGAAGCTAGGGAAGTTAGCAACACAAAAAAAAGTTAGCAAGGAGCTAGAGCTTTCTTTTTAAATTTACCCAACACAAGCATTTCTTGTTGTTTTGTTTTCTTTGTAAATGTCTTGTAAAGACTATATAGAGTCATAAAAAAGAGGCAAAATTGTTAACATTGGAACTACTCTGAATCCTTTAGGACTTTATTATAACTGTACTTAGAAATCTAATTCAATAAACTGAATCTATTATTTGTAGTTTAATGTAAAATAAACAAGCAAATAAATATGTTTTTTTTGTTTCAAATTTATAGTTTTTATGATTTTTAACATCTGCAATAATATCAAGTGCTATTTTTTTTTTTTTATTAAGAGTTAAAGACATATCTTTCAGAATAGTTACAGACTTTTCTATATGAAATGTTTGTTTACAATTTAACATGTGAGACTTTCTGTTGTCTCATTTTTCTCAATTTAAACAAAAAAATTTTTGTTTAGATGTATGCTGCAAAATGATTGGATTGTATGTCCTGATACAATTATTTCATTTAAAATATGATGCATTATTACAGTTTTGAGTATTGACCCAATGACATATCAACATAAGTTATGTCAATATTCTATTGATATAACTTAAAGCACAACAATCAGCAATTGTAGATATGTGAATAGTTGAGCCATAGTGTTTATTGCAATGTTGCGCTCCTATTTGGCAAATAGAAGTGCAACGTTACAAAAGTATTTACTATTGCCCCTTATAAACATGATGAGGCTAAAGAAACTGATGGTCACAGAGAAAGATGAATGCAAAAATGAAGAAGGGGAAAGTCATAATTCAATTTAACAATATTACCATGAAATGACTTTAATGTAAACATTTATTTTAGGGTTTAATTACTAACTTGTATTTGTTAAAGCTCTGTCTTTTACCCTCAATCGTGCCTTCAGTTTGTTGTTGCATTACTGTTAGTATTAAACCATCAACTTAAGAAAATAACAAATCAAATAGAAAAATAATGTAACTCTCAGATGATTAACAACAGAGCCTTGTATTTATTCCACAAATGCTGATCTTAAAAGAGCACCACATTTTATAAAATATTTAATGATGTTGGGTATTCAAGGTTTTATTCATATTTTTCCATCATTCTGTGCTTCATTATGTTGTGTATGTGATGTTTTGGCTTGACTGTTAAGCCTCTTGTTCGCTATTGACAGTTTTTACCTCCAAACATGTCATTGAAATAAAAATTTTAATCTAAACTTAGTGGTGTGTCAGATTAGTCTGGTTCAGGATCCAAAATGTATTTATTTCCAGAAGAAACCTAAAATATCAGGTCCATAAATTTAAACTAAAACACCATTGCAGTCTTCAGGCTGAGGAGGGCAGTGCAGCACTTTAAAGATAACTTGTCTTCTTCCTAAAAATCTTGAAAAGAAAAAAACATCATTGTGATGAGCTTAAGCAAATTTATGTTAATATTTTTGGTTAAATTGAGATTATTTATTTAGAGTCAAACCAAAACTTCTGTTGATCTCTTTTCTTAGATATAATTAAAATCTTTTTGGTGGGATTTTCTTCTAAAGTTGCTTCTGTTTGCATAATTCAAAGTCATGTCCAGCAGATGTCAGGATACAATCATGTAACCCTGACTCTTGAGTTATTCAGACTGTATTCCAGCACTGAACCTACTGAATATCAATGTTGTATATTCTGACCTTTTTAATTTTTTTATTTTTAAGGTATCTCTGGGAAGAGCCAAATTCTCTTTGCCCTCGTGTTTACCACACGTTACCTGGATCTGCTCACCTCTTTCATCTCCCTGTACAACACGTCTATGAAGGTGAGGTAACCGCTAACTAGTCACACCGGGGCTGCATTCTTCTGCGTGTGCAATCACTGATGAGCTCATCTCTGCTACTCACCAGGTGATATACATCGGCTGTTCGTATGCCACAGTTTATCTGATCTACATGAAGTTCAGGGCTACCTACGATGGGAACCATGACAGTTTTAGGGTGGAGTTCCTGGTTGTTCCTGTTGGGGGTCTCGCTGTTCTCATCAACCATGACTTCTCTCCCCTTGAGGTTCATTTAAGCTGCTTTTTGAGGAACACACTGGTTATGCATACCTGTATATAATTATTTGTAGGAAAGAACTTTAACTGAACTCTCTTTTTGTCATCTGCAGATCCTTTGGACATTCTCCATCTACCTGGAGTCTGTGGCAATCCTTCCACAGCTCTTCATGATCAGCAAGACCGGAGAGGCAGAGACCATCACCACCCATTACTTGTTCTGCCTGGGCCTCTATAGGGCCCTCTATCTCTTCAACTGGATCTGGCGTTACTATTTTGAGGGCTTCTTCGACATGATCGCCATTGTGGCTGGCGTGGTCCAGACTGTTCTTTACTGTGACTTCTTCTACCTTTATGTTACCAAAGGTGGGTCCTGTTTTCCAGTTCTAGGCTTAATTTTTTAACTCATGTTGGTTTAAACAAGGGAATGTAAAATTTTTAACCTATCAAATGAGTTATATCATTCTATATTGTTGGTTGTGCATGAATTAAATGACTTTAAATTAGTCATTAGGTGATCAAATCTTTTGTTTTTTTATCAGACAGCCAGTCTCTGAAACATCTTTTCCTAGAAACACATTTACGAAGGATAATATTATATGCTTGCTCCCTGAATAACATCACTGTAAGATGCAGCCTTGGTTGATCAGGGGTTTTGGTTATCTAAAAGAGACTGCTATTGTCTATCCTTTGAGTCATGCCCCTGTCATATTGCAATAAATTGGCGATTTAATAACCCCAGTCCCTCACAGAGGAGTTGTTGTGCTCAGTACTTACATGCTTTGAGTTTGAGTATCCCTCCATATGTCTGAGATGTATTTACCTGTGGACAGTTCAAGACCTTCTTGGGATAGATAATCTGGTTTTTGACATCAGTCTACTGCGGAAAAAACATTAATCCACTAGGTAGCGCAGGTATAACTTGGGCAAATCTTTTAATCTTGTCTATTTTTCCCTTTTCATTCCTGTTCCTAGAAACACCAGAGACAAGTTTTCATGCACGTATTAAAGTCATTACTGATAAGAATAAGATTCACAAGGGTAAAGTTGAAAAGTATGTCACATGGTTGGTTGAAATATTTAGAAAAAACCTGGGAGCTACAAAAGGCTAGATCTATTCTAACTTGTAGTGTCACTGTACACAGAGAGGCCTGTTTTACATCAATATGGACTAAGAGCTGACCCCACTGGCTAATATTTAAAGTCTCTCAAATGAACAATATAAATACCTTTCATAGAATAGCTTTACAGTCAAACCAGATGAAGATTGAGCTTTTTAGTCACAATGACGAGAGAAACGCTTAGAGGAGGTGAAAGTAAAAACTGCCCAGACTCTATGCTTGGTGGTGATATTGAAAAGTCGGGAATCTGATTCTGAATCTGAGGGTGAATGAGATAATTTTATGGAATTTTTATTTTTTTTCTCCAGACTATATTTGCTGTTATTCAAAAGACCAAAACTTCCAATTCCTGAATTAAAAATCATTTTTGCATTAGTTTATAAATTGGTATTTTCCTCATCACCATTTTTTCATATTTAGGTGAGTTAAAAATATCTCAGAACGCATGAGATGAGCTTTGAAGGACTGGAGTTGGAGAACCTGGTTGTAATCCCTTTTAGATTGGGGTTTTCAGCAGGACTGGTACCAGAGTATCATCAGTCTTTATCTTTGGAAGATTTAGAAATGGAAGAAAATTGGAAAATCAAAAGCCAGTATCACCATTAAGTTGTTTTCAAAAGTTGAGTATATAGAGTATATAACGCCACAATGGTATATGTTTTTTTTTTCAATACGTAAATGTGTACTCAAATTCCCTTCTAAATTTACCGGAAACAAAATCTAGAAATTTTTGGCTGTTTTTAAAAAAAAATGTTTTTATTTTTTTTTTTTTTTATTATTAATGAAAGAAACATAGATGGTTGTTCTGACAAGGTAATTATCCCAAACACACAATTAAAGGGGTTTTGGAATAGATAAAATATAAAATATGTTTATATTAAGCTTGTTGAATAACTCTGACCTTAGCCACATTGGAACTAGGTGAACTTTGCTTTCAAGCCGGATCATGAAACCAACAATTTAAATGACATGGACCTTTTAACCATGCAGAATCATGATAACCATGCCTATGGCGAGTACTGACACTATAAGCCGTTCTTTCCCGATAAACACTTTTATCGTTGGATATTTCCACCTGTTTGTTTCTGTGTTTTCAATTTTAATGTCATTCTAAGGGATTTTAAGTTTCACTTTTGTTGTCTTTTTCCTCTTTGCTTTTAGATTATACGGTTTAAACAACACTGGATTCTAAATCTAGAAAGGTTTGCTGATGGTTTCTAAATTACCGTATGTTCTTCTATCTCTGTTTTCCTTCCCCTAGTGTTGAAAGGTAAGAAGTTGAGCCTGCCAGCATAAAGGCGGACAGGAGGAGACGGCAGCTCCCAGCAGACTCAGGGGGTGCAGAGATGGCGTAGTGGATTCTCATGAGCGTCAGCAACAGATGCCTGAAACAGTCGACTATCGGGGGGAATAAAAACACTAGTCTTCTTGATGATTGCTCATGGAACTGGTAATGCCAACAAAAAAACAGGGCTGAACAAAGATCATCACCTTTTGGATTTCTGTGTTCAGCATCTTGCCTTAAACTTCTTTTCATTGCTGTTTCAAATAGGATGCATTATTTCTTTTATTTTTTTTTCCCTCTCTCTCTCTCTAAATGTGAGGTGTATACCCTTGTTTTCTTTTTTTATGTCACAAAAGGTAGGCTCTAAGTACCTTGTATGACTTTAACTTGGTAAGAAAATGCACAAAATGTACAGTCTTATTAAAGAGTGAGATGAAGCATAATGTATCTGAGTGCCTGAGGAGGATTATGTCCATTTTCTCACAGTATTTTTATTCTTTTTTCCTCATTTATCTAAAATTCTTCGGATCATTTTTTTTTTTAGTTAACTAATACATACTTTGAGAAAGAGGCCAACATCGGAAGATTTATTATTATTATTTTTTTTTTTTTACAAATTTCTCTTGAGACAAAAGTAAACATTTTATCAGGTTAGACATCTATAGATTTCACAGCTTTTTGAGGAAAACATGTGGATGGATTTTGACTATAAATGTACTGATTGGAGGAATTAAGTGCCAGCAATCATTTTGGCACATCAGTATTTTCAAATGGTGCTTGTTCTGTTTAAAATAAATCTGCATTATCGCATTTCCGGAGCAGATGGCTGATACCTTGTTTTAGCCGTTATTGCACTCCAATAACAAACTCATGAACACCTTCCAATGGTTACTTGTCAGTTTTTTTTCCAAACCGGACACTGGGTCGAAAAAAGGCTTTGCCATGTTTCTTTAACAAAACTTTGGCATGTTGGCTATCTTCTGCATCTTAGCTCTAATGTCTGTGAACCAAATGAGTTTTTGAGCACAGGTATTTTTGCCTTTTCGTCCCTTTCCAATCAAATAGGTGTGATGGTGTTCAATGAGTGCATTTCTGTTTAATTCAAATGTCTCATCATCTTTCTTAGTAGGCATTCCTACAACAGTTTTTCAGATTATTATTATTTTTTTTTGCCTTACTTTTGCATGATATCACCTCCATTAAAGATTTTATTATAATCAATCTCCAGTGGTTTGGTTCTATCATTGAAAGTCCAAACTGGAAATGAACTGCATATAAATGAACAATTCTGTGTGTTTTTTTTTTTTTTTATATATATATATTTTCTCAGCACATTCAGAGATCTTGAGTGTTTTTTGATTTGCTGTTGAGCCAAAAAATATGCATGATGTACACTACTGTTCAAAAGTTTGGGGTCACATTGAAATGTCCTTATTTTTTAAGGAAAAGCAGTACTTTTCAACGAAGATAACTTCAAACTAGTTTTAACTTTAAAGACATACACTATATACATTGCTAATGTGGTAAATGACTATTCTAGCTCCAAATGTCTGGTTTTTGGTGCAATATCTACATAGGTGAAGGTACTCATTGAAGATTTCCTACAACGGTGTGTACTACCTTCAGAGGACAGCACAAACAGGCTTTAACCAGAGTAGAAAAAGAAGTGGGAGGCCGCGTTGCACAACTGAGCAAGAAGATGTGTACATTAGAGTCTCTAGTTTGAGAAACAGATGCCTCACAGGTCTCCAACTGGCAACTTCATTAAATACTACCGCAGTAGCCTGAAACTGAATCTGCTCAAAGGAAGGTACGTTTTGTAGCTTCTGTAACGAGCTAAGCTGTTTTCAGATGTGTGAATATGATTGCACAAGGGTTTTCTAATCATCAATTAGCCTTCTGAGCCTATGAGCAAACACATTGTACCATTAGAACACTGGAGTGATAGTTTCTGGAAATGGGCCTCTCTACATCTATGTAGATAGTATTGCACCAAAAATCAGACGTTTGCAGCTAGAATAGTCATTTACCATATTAGCAATGTATAGTGTATTTCTTTAAAGTTAAGACTAGTTTCAAGTTATATTCATTGAAAAGTACAGTGCTTTTCTTTCAAAAATAAGGACATTTCAATGTGACCCCAAACTTTTGAACAGTAGTGTATATAATTTAAAAATGAAATTCTACATGCATTGGTATTCAGCCCTTTTAGCTAACATATTAAACTTAGTTCAACCATTGAAGGCTTTGGAGTTTTCCTAGAAAGTATTCGTGCTTAGTGGGGGACACAGTAGATGGAACAGGAATAAAGTGTTGGAGAAGTTAAAAGCATATTTAGGTTAGCTAACAGTATCCCAAGCTTAGAAAAGCTTGCAAAGTAAAGTTCAATCATCACCTGAAATTGAAGAGTATTGCAATAAACCCTGCTGCATGCTGACAGGCTTGGCAAGGAGAGTTGGTTGAAGAATCCCGAAACCAAGACCACCCGTTCATGTTAGGACATCTGATGACTGCCCAAATATTACTTAAACACTTAACAAATAGCCTCAATGGGGGAGTGGTGCAGTATGCAAAAATGAGACCACCTTATGATGTCCATAGTCTATACTCGTTTGTCCTTTACACTATACATCACACGCCGAGAACAATAAAGATTACCCAATAATCTATCATTTGTAGTTTTGGATTGTTGGAAGAGGCTGAGTACTTGCAGGTAACCAGGCCGTTGTATCAAGGCAAGCAAACAACGCTGGCCTGGGTCCCTCAGACAATGGCTGACCTGGTTATAAACAAACAGGTTCATGGTGAAACATGCAAACACTCTGGAGAGACTCAAACTCCAGGACCATCCTACTGAAAGGTAACCAAGGTGTGTTTGTGCAGCCCACAAAGACTGAAAATTTTTACCAAGACCTTTAAGTGAGAGAAAATTAGCTTTCCTTGAAGGAAGTGTGATGGAACTTCAGGGAACAGAGGTGGCTGGTGGAAATGATTAAAATGAATGCCCAGCAATCATTGAATAAAAACTGTTAAAGCCCATGAAAGGTTGATATTAGGTCAGAAGTTCACTTCCCAGAAGGTCGGTGTCACTAAACATAGTAGTACAACTAAATAGATTAAAACATTCATTATGAGGAGTCTCATTCTTCATATAGAAATAATTCATACAACTAACATTTCTATATTATGATTTTGAATAAGTCCAAACTAGTAATTTAATCTTAACCCTTTAAAGCCTCATGTATCATATTTGATACCTGAGTTTTTGAATCGTCTGTATCATCAGTGTGATGTTTTTGTTCTTGAAACCCTCACAATCAGATACATGTAGTGAAGAGAAAACATATAAAAGATTCTATAGAAATGAGCAATATATCAAAATGTAGGCAAATAAAGGATGTAATTTAACGTATAAAAAATGTATCTTGTTTTTTCATTTGTCAGAAAGTTCAATGACAATTCCAATTTTGGAAAATTTGAATTTTCTGTCAATTATTTCATGGTTCAGGCTTTAAAGGGTTAATAAATCGGTTTGTTTCTTTTTTTGTTTTTTTTTTATAAGATGTAAATTGACACCTAACAGAAATAAAGGCTTGAAAACATTGTGTGTATAATAAGCATGTTTAAAAAGCATTAAAAATTGTGTTGTCCATGTAGAAAATTTTGAAATATTTTGGAGAAAATTAAAGATTTATTATTTGCCTCAAACTGTAAATGATTTCACAGTGTGTTACTGTTTAGCATTAACTTCAAAATGGGTGCAACAAATCCCTGGAATAGCTGGCACAGAGAAAGAGAAAAGCATTTAGATAAACCAAAGCATTGACGTGGCTCCAACTGGCCTGGGAAATTACTGTTACTGTCCTTTTACTGGATAATGACGTAAAACATTTTGCAGGGAGCAAAACCAAAAGAGCTGAGAACACAGAGTGGTAATGTTTCATAAATCACTGAATCAGTCAGCTGACTTTAACAGAAAATAGGATGCTTCTCACAAATGGAGGGAGGAAAGCCCAGAGGCCGGCTGCGCTAAAGGTTGAAAAATCACTGATCATTTGGTTATATGTTGATTTCAAAGAATTTCATTGGAACATATATTCTCTCTGTAATATATCATAAAAAGGTGAATTGGTGTTAAAAACAAATTTGCACTTAAGATTTCAATAACTTATTTTGGTGATAAAAGCATTTTGTTCACAATGTTTCAATTAACATATGTTACTGTATATGTCCAAAAGAATCTTAAAGTTAAAGTAAGTGAAAGTATGACATTAACAGTACATGGTGTAATAGAATGTGTAACATTTAGAATTTATAGAGAAAACAAGAAAAACTGCTATTATAAGTTGCTTATATAGGACCTAGAGTCTAGAGGTGATTTATATTTGATGGAAAGAAAGTTCCTGTAATAAGTAATAAAAAAATATTTTAAAGCATAGATTATGACATAGAACTGTTAAATATAAATAAGCATTAAACAAAAGACAACTTTATCAATAAAATTAATGCTTTAGGTTTATATTCAACTATAACAAAACCAAGACGAAAACTAAATGCTACCCACTGCTCAGTGGTGCAATGGATAGGACTGCTGTCTTGCAGCAAGAGAGTTGCGGATTTGATTCCCGGCCCAGGGTCTTTCTGCATGGAGTTTGTATGTTCTCCCTGAGCATATGTGGGTTCTCTCCGGGTACTCCAGCTTCCTCCCGCAGTCCAAAAACATGACTGTTGGGTTGATTGGCTTCTCTAAAAATTTCCTTAGGTGTGAGTGTGTGCATAAATGGTGGTTTATCCTGTTTGTCTCTGTGTTGCCCTGTGATGAACTGGCGACCTGTCTAGGGTCGTGACCGCTGGAGATAACCACCAGCACTCCTCACAACCCCACTTGGGATAAAGCATGTTAGAAATGGAGTGCTGTGTTGCTAGACAATATTTTTACAAATAACACAGAATCTATAAACATTAGTAGTCTAGTGATATAACTGACCATCTGCCTGTTTTTACAGTGTAATCTGAATCTGAACATTTTCAGTTTATTACAAATGAATAAGAATAATAGAAAAAACGTTTAGGGTATAATAAATAATATTATTAAAGAAAAAACACATAAAATCCAGATTGCTTTATTGATAATGATAATAGTTATAACTATAAGATTAATTAAATTGTTAATAGTTTAAATAATCTTTTGTGAACGTCAGACCAGAATTGGCAGAGAAATACCCCAAGTGTGCTGAGAAAAAAATAGAAGGTTTACAAATAGAAATAAATCTCTCCTGATAATGTTTTTGTCAGGAGTTACTGAATCAGAAAAATGAACTATCTGCTGCTTGTTTTGATATTGATATGATATTAATAAAAATAATTATCAGTAGTATCTCCAAACTCTTATATTTTTAATCTATCATTTGAAACAGGAATCTATCCAAAAAATATGGAAATAGCTAAATTAATATTACTGTATAAGTATGGAAACAAACACATCTTCACTAATTACAGGCCCGTCAAAATTTCAGAAAAACTTTTTAACAATAGATTAGATACATTTAAAGGGAAACATGATATGATATTGAAAGTCAGTACAGTTTCAGGTCAGCAAGTGAACATCCATGGCAATAACTGATGCAGTAGAAGAAATTATAAATAGTCTAGACACAAATATTCATTGACTTGAAAAAAAAAAGCCTTTGATAGTCTCAATCATTAAATTTTACTCAAATAATTGGAAAGATATGGGATTAAGGGAATGGCCTTAAGTTGGATATAAAGCTATTTAGCAGAGAGACAACAGATAAGAGAGACAAGATGGCTACATTTGAATCAGATGTCTGGGCATTAGCTGTGGGGTCCCGCAGGGATCTATATTGGGCCCAAAGCTTATTAATTTATGCATTAATGACATATTTAATGTATCCAAGTTACTAAAGATAATCCTTCTTGCAGATCAAACAAATTTTTTCTTTTCTAGTGATTTCTTGTCTCAGTGATTTGATACAAAATATCAATAATTAAATACTTAAATTAAAATATGGACATTATCCCTTCATTTAGATAACACTAAAATACAATTTTGTGGAGAACATTATGAAGAATTAAACCAAGTAACGAATATTGATGGTGTTCTGATAGAGTTGGGGTGAGAAATTAAGTTCTTAGGCATAACTATTGACAAGAAGATTAACTGGAAAGCTCACATCAGACACATAAAATCTCTTAAAGTGTCTTGGTCATTAATAAAGTTAAATATTGTTAAGACTGCATTTATTGTATTGCTCATTAGTGTTACCTTACTTAATTTACTGTATAGAAATTTGAGGCAAACTACTACAAAAGTTCAATACAACTCCTCATTATACTTCAAAAACACGCTGTAAGGGTTATACATAAAGTACGTTTTTTAGATCACACCAACAATCTATCTTTGCATTCTAAGAGGTAAATTTCTTGATCTGGTTGATTTTTATTCTGCAAAGCCAGTTTACAAAGCCAGTAAAAATGTATTACCTTCTAAAAAACATTTTTCACAAAGTGAATGGAGCTATAATCTGAGGGGCTGTGTTAACTTTACATGTCAGGCAGTGAGAACTACCAGGAAAAGTTTGTGTGTCTGCATGTGGTTTTAAAATCTACAAATATTCATGAGTTGAAATAAACATACAAAAAAAATTATTTGGTCGCAGTGCATAGCATAGGACAGTGGTAAAACTGAAATGAATGTAGTAGGATTGCATGGTATAGTATCACAACAATGGGCAGACAAAAAAAAGAAGTGAATCGTTACACTGATTTTTTTTAGGGGTATTAGTTTTAAGTTTTTGTCATTAAAACCATGTATCTCATTTTTGCTTTCATATGTTTGCCTATCGAATTAAATCAGCTCAAAATTATTTAACCTATGGTTGAATTGGTAAAGTTCAAGGTGTTTAAGTAAATCTGTAAAAAACTGTAAATAAAGACATTAAAACAAAGATTTTTCAGTATATAGGAAACCTTTTAATAAAGTATTTTTGAACTACACTGAAAACCAGGGACATGATAAATTTGTACAGAATTTATTGCACCATGTACAAAATGTACAAAACTGTAATGCAAAAACATCACAAAGTATAAGAACAAACACATAAAAAAAACAGTTTAGTTTGAAATCCTTAACAATAAAGTTATAATATCTATATACTGAACATAGAATTTAACTAGTGTTAAATAAGCTTGAAACTGGGTAACAAAAAAAAGTTTTAAATGTTCAGCATATGATTTAACCAGGGACATATATAGGTAATGTATAAACAATAACTTTATTAGGAAAGACAATTGAAAGACAGCAATTTTCTGCAGACCTCTAGGATAACGATAACATCAATTAAACAGCTTGATACCAAACACAGCAAGACAAAGTTCTACAGGTGGTTTAAGCAGATTGGCTACTTTTCAAGTAAAAATTATACAGTAAGAAACCCAAGCTCTTTGGTTGGTACAGTATTAATTAATTTTGGATTGCCTCCCCTATATCTTCTGATCAAGATTGTTAACAGAAAAAAACACTATTAAGCTTAGAAAACAGTTTTTTTGCATTATTGTGATTTGCGCAAAACCACACATGGAAATGATAATAAGTCTTCTAGAAATGATTAAAACAATCATAAAGGACAGCTTTGTAGCCTTAGAAAGAGAGACAAAGTAACAATGAGGACGGATAAATATACTGTGGATACAAGCTTTATAAATATATATTTTTTCAGGCTAAAATTGGACTGAAATAGGTTTACAGAAAGTGTTTGTGTAGCTGCATTGCTATTGTACAACATGATCAACATTTGACCTGTGTAACAGAGATCATTTGCACAAAGTTGGAGAGGTGAGGAGTAAAAAAATGAGTTAAAAAACTCAAATATTTCACAGATAAAACTTCACATTCCTCTTGTTAAAAAAAGGACACTTGGTGTTCAAAAAATGTGACCTTGGAAGAGTTTTTGTGCTCAGCAGCTCAGATCCCCACACCCTGAGCACGTGCAGAAGAGCGGCCTCAGACGTCCCATCAGAGAGAATAAAAACATCACTACTTCTGCTTCATTTCTTGAGTTTCTTCTTCATTCTCGTTCCTCTGTTTAAAAGGAGAAAGGTAGACAAAGGATCACACTCAATTTAAATGTGTGTTATGGTGAATGAACTCCTCAATTAAATATTTACGTTTTATCACAATGAAACCACAAAAGTTTTTTCATATTTTATTGAATTCTTTATACCATGCTAAAATAAATTAAAGCATATATATAACGTTTAGCTTTCATTTCAATTCGGGGCTCCACAACTTAGCCATTCCATTCCATGGCTTAAATCCATTTGCTAATTCTAACAGGTTTTCTTACATTTGGCCATCTCCCCACAGCATGATGCTGCCTAGAACATGTTTCATCATGGAGATGGTACATTTGGGGTGAAAAGGTCCCCTAATCTGACCAAAACACCTTACTTCATGTGATTTCTGAGTTTTCTACACAGTCGACCTGCAGATTTACTTACAGTTTTCTCTCAACAATGGCCTCTCTTCACATTCTCAATAAAATAAAGAAAAAATTTAGGTTGAGGTAAGACATGTAAAGACATTGACGACACAGTACTCCACCTTTGTCAAGTAGTATTGACGCCTCAGCAGGTTAGGAAGAGTGACAAACACACCAGTGACGATGACCGAAGCCAGCAGAGAGAAGAGGGCGATGCCAGAGAGAACGGACAGCAGAGTCATTCCGCCAACGAACAGAAGAAACACTAAACAGACAAATCATGATCAGTATAAAGCACAGAGAAAATTAAACAAAAGCAGATAAGAGTGGAACATTGATAACGTACCCTCAAAGAAAACAAATCCAACCACTGACATAACTATAGTAATAATAGCAAACAAAAGGAAGATCCCAACTGGTAGAGCAGCCATGGCGCTAAACAGCAGCAGTGCCAGGGCTAAGAAAGGCCGGCTGCGGAGGTACTGCCCAATCCTCGTGCTCATTACTTGTGCAAACTGTTGGAGAGAAAACAACACACTTGGAAGCTCAGCTTTGTCTAAATAAATACAGTAAACATCCCAGATGAATGAAGCAGTTTTTTTCAAATGAGGTTGAGAATTACCTTGGGATCTTCTTGAAGGCGATTCAACAAGGTCAGCCATCTCTCTCCCAGCTGTTTAGTCAAACTGCTGCTGCTGCTGCTGCGCTGCATCTCAACACACCTGAGAGGACAGAATCAACCAAACATCCATAAAACTTAGATTTATTTATGACAAGATTTAAAATCCCAAATACATCTTAGGTTCAAAGTGCAGTAAACATTAAATCACTTATATCCTGAAATAGATAAAAATTAAATCCTCCAATCAGACACCAAGTCTAAGATTTAATTGCACATATTGAAATGTCTGCTATAAAAGCTTTGATATTTGCGTAGGCATGAATGGGCTGCGCAGCTTTCAAAAGTAAACAAACCCAGAAGAGAGACGTGTTCCTGAGCACGTCTAAAGAGCTCAACCAGCTGGTTAATTACAATTATTTACTGTCTAAATCACGCTTGTTCAATTTAATTTACTCGGTAAAGACTTACTTTATCGACACCTATGCTGATTGCAACAGACCCAAACTTAAAATTTCTGTAATAGTTCTTCTGAACGTACATACCCGCGCTCCTAGTAACTGCTTTTCCCTCAGCTTCTCGCTTCCTTCAGCATAAGGCACTAAATTTTGAAGTTTCTCGCAAGATTTATAAACCATAATGAGGAACACACCCTTCAAAAGACAAGCACTCCTCTTCTTTGTCGGTTTCCTCCCACCATCTTCCCCCTGCGGATTCTCCACGCTAGTGCCGCAGGAGCTGATTGCGCCCCCTAATTTTGGAAAAAGGTACTGCAGCACTGGGATCACTTCCCTACGATCTTCTTCTTCTTTTTTTGGGCGGTTTGCAAGCAACTTATTGATGCGCATTACCGCCATCTATTGGAATGGAGTAGGGCTCGGGATGCTACATTTACATTTTCCCACATAAAAATAACAAAAAAACTTAATATCCTTTCTATCAATTTCGTTTTCTTAAGGTAATTCATTAAATAAAAAAAATATTTAGAAGTAGAATTTTTTTCCAAAATTATTGAACTGAAATTTATTTTCTTGTAGTTGACATTCTAATTCCCTTCTCTCAACAGAATATTTAGAACAGAACAAAAAAAACATGTTTTAATGTCTCTTCTTGAAGACAAAAATCACAATTTCCTGTTCGATGTTTCCCCATTTTAAATAATGTACTATTAAACACTGTATGACCAAAACGTAATCTGAATATAATGGTTTCCTGTTTTCTATTTATTCCTGTTCTCCTCATTCCACAATCTTTTATTTGAATACTGTAAAGCCTTCCAGTTCTATACCTTTGCCATCTTTCCTTAATAATAATAATAATGTTTAATAATAGATTTAATTTCTTCTTTACTGAATGGTACCAATCTATCAATATAACTATTTTTTTGTAGCTTGTTTTGCATATTTATCTGCCAGCTCATTTCCTTTTACTCCTACATGCGATGGTATCCATGTAAAAGTAACATTGTCTGAATTCTATAAATTAATAATTGAATCTCTAATAAAATGGCTGGTCTACTAATAGAATGATTGTTTTTTAATGAACTTGAATCAGAACATAATATACTTCTCAGATGTAAAAATTTATTCAATCTATCCTAAAGTCAAAATGATTCCCATCGTCTCTCCTGCATAAACTGATAGTCCATCAGTAATTCTTTAACATTTTCTAATACTGAATTCTGGAACAACGAATGACACCCGACTTTTGCTATTTGTATTTTTTGAAGCATCTGCATGAATGTGGACATATCCATAGTACTTATTGTCTAAATAAGTTTGTACTGAATTGGATTTAAAAGGTTTTCTTTTTTCCCCTTTCTCCAACAAAGTAAAATCAACAACACTATTAGGAAATATAGACGGATGAACTGGTGTAAGAGGAACTGTTTGACTGATATTTGTACAAGCTAAATAAAAGTATTTTACAATGTTTTCTATATAAACCAAAACAATGTAAATTGTTTTTTTCCTTTTCCCAACTAGGTTTTAAAATTTCTTGACATGGATGATTTCTATTATGGCCCTTTAAATTACACCAATATGATAGAGTTTTATTGATGGCTCCTGTACATAACCTCAAATGCTTGATACTGGATATTATCAAATTTTTTGAGTAGTGTATCTGAGGCTGATCCAAAAGCTATACTGCCATTATTTAATACAGACCTTCTTAAACCAGTACATATTGCTTTCAGTGCTTTTCTCTCAGCACCCCACTCACTCCCACCAAACACCTCATTACATTTTAAACTCTCTTACACTTATGCACTATTTTTTGAATATGAATTTTCTAAGTAAGTTTTTCATTCAACCATAAACCCAAAAACTTAAATTCCTTTACGCGTTCTAATTTATGAATATTATTTTTGCAATTTTAAAATTTCAGATACTTTCTTTCTCGTAAAAAATAATGTCTTTGTTTTGTTTATAGAAATTTTAATTCCCCACTTAAAAGACCAATCTTCTATATTATTAATTGCTTCTTGTATCTTTTTAACAATGAAATCCATTTTTTCCCCTCTTCCGTATGGCTCCATCACCAGCGACTGAAGAAAACCCCATTCCACTCTCCAAATTGTCAAACATATCATTAATAATAATAGAAAAAAACAAAAGACTCACTATACTTCCCTGTGGTGTACCATTTTCAACAAAAAACGTTTCTACGTTTTCTATAACAAAATCTATCTTGTAACAAAATCTTTTATCCAATAAAAATGTACCTACTAATTTCAATTTTTTCAATTTAATTAAAAAACCTCTTTCCACATCATATCATAGGCTTTCTACATATCAAAGAAAACAACCACCGTACTCTCCTTATTAACTTGCCCTTTTCTGATTTGATGTTCCAAACATAGAATGGGATCCAAGTTCTTAATCCACTTTGAAATTTTGATAAATATCCCCTCCTCTCAACAAAATAGCTCAGTCTTTCATTTACCATTCTCTGCATTATTTTTCATATGTGAAGTTAAAGCAATCGACCTATAACTTGCTGGATGGACTGTGATTTCTTCTTTCCATGTTCTAGGTAAAAATCCCACTTCCCCATATCGTATTATAGAATTCCAATTAAACCTTTTTATATGCATCACTAAGCTTATTAACCATAATATAAGTACCGGTAATATTGTCTTTTCCTGGAGATAAATCCTTTGACTTCCTTAAAGCATTATTTAATTCAAATAAAGAAAAAGGACCATTTATTAAGTCATTACATCTTACATTTTCCGGTAGTAAATCAACATTTTGTCATGAAGCGGTGTTTGTATGGAGGACCCAAACGCAGAGACCAGTGGGCAGAGGTGAATTAAAGTCTGTTTATTTTGGTTCACAGATCCAGAAGCAGGAATCAGAGTCCAACTGAAAATTACAAACGTACCAGAACCAAGGAGACATCAGGGGTAAACCAAAACTAGGAGCCAGGGAGAGACGAGACAAGGCAGGCAGATGATAGACGGGAAGTAAGACGAGGATCCAGCAAACAGGAACTGAAGAGGGAGGGCTTTTAAAGGGGACAGAGACTAAGAGAGAGCTGACGAGGAAATTGACAACAGGTGCAGGCAGGACAGAGAAACAGAGCAAGGGAGGACACAAGAGGGCAGCAGAGGACAACAAATGGATAACCAAGAAAAACAGGAACAAACAGACCAAGACTCATTTTCTTTGATGGTACAAGCTCTTCTCTGTTTTCCTTCTGTATTCAAATTATTACAACTATGAACTTTAACAAATGTTTTAACCAACATGTTTGCCTTCTCCCCCTCAGTCACAGCAATAAAATTTACATCTTTTAGAACTGGATATCCATATTTACTTCTAATTCAATTCATTTGTTTTATCATTCGCAAAACTTTAGAATTTATTTGTTTCCCTACCTACCGAAATACAAAAGCTTGCCCAATAAACCCTTTTTTTGTTGTTGCAGTTTTCACAGTTCTTTTAATAAAAACTTGTAACCTTTTATATTCAATAAAATTATGATTTCTCTTTAACAATCTAAAAACTTTATTTCTAGATTTAATTGTAACATTGAATTCCTTTGTCCACCATGGTACTATTTTCTTCTTGTATTTTCCTCTTTTTCTTTTGGATTGTTTTACGTGCATCGATTAAAATGGCTTCACAAACAGAAAAATTAACCTTATCAACATCCAAATTTATATTAACCTTTTGCATTTCTTTATCACTTAGTATTTTATATTTTTCCCAATCAATATTTCCAAATGTCCATCTTTCTTACACTTTCATTTTCATTTGTTCTGATTTCTAAACAAATTTCAAAGAGTATAGGATAATGATTCTTTTAATACTTTCCAATTACTAATTCTGACAAAATTTTCTGAAACTAAAGTTAAACCTAACGCTGATTCATATCCATTTCTAATATCTATCATTGTCCCTTCTCCATTAATAAGGCAAAACATTTGTTTTCTTTCCATTATTTCTTCCACATTCTCCATTGGCATCATTCCTATTACGGTACCCTACAAAGTATTAAATGCATTAAAATCTCCACAACAAATTATCTTTCTTCCCATATTTTTAAACATTTCCTCCATTTCATCTAAAAATAGTTTTTAAAAGGATTATAAAAATGTAGTATTTTAAGACTTTCTTTATAATCCAAATCTCAACAGATAACCTTCTAGTGTTAAAAATCTATACTGTACAACTTTTTAAATAAATATTACACATCCTCCTCCACTTTCTATTGCCTTTGTCTTCTAGTACTATCATATCCTGCTATCACAATATCTAACTCGGGTTTAAGCCAATATCTTTTCAGCACAAATAATATCTGGTTTATTTTCCAATGATTTAAAATATCCTTCAAATTCTTGTCCATTTGCTAATAAACGTCTTGTGTTCCAAGAAGTTACGTTGTAAAATAAACATTTAGGTTTTCCTTCACCTTATTTTCCATCTGTTTCAAGTCTTTTATTTATTAGCTTCCAAGATAAATCCCTCTTCTTCTTGTCAAGTTCTATAGCGGTTGTTAAATGAGACATTTTAAGATAAGTGATCAAGTCTACTGTAGAGAGCAACCAGTGTTTAACTCCCTTTAATAATCCAAAGGATTTTAATCTGATTTTCATTTGAGAGAGAGTGCTACTCTAAATGTTTTGGCAATATAAGAAAATGTGGTCAATAGTTTATCTTCTCCAAAATAGTCACATTTACCTTTATTGTGTCTTACTATTATTATCATTATTATTTTTTTAAATCCAGCGTTCCCAATTTCTTCCGTTTAAATAATGTCAGCCACCCGCCTTTCTTCTTTCCATTGTTTTCAATTTTAGGGACCTTGATATCTATTATAAATTAAAATGTCCCTAGTAGGCATTTGTGGAACCTTATCTGCAATTTCATTTCCTCTAATGAAAATCTGAGCTAACAATTCAACATTTTACATTAATTCTACACAATGTTTGTTGTGTTTTATTTCAGATGTCTTGTCTGATTTCTGAATAGCTGTTTTTCATACTTATTGATAATGAGCTGGAATCTGAGTGCCGTATTGATCTTACTGGCTGAATATCTTCACTCCACTAAGGAGCTATTGGTATTGCTACCATTTATCCTGCGAATATTGATTAGTTATCAGTTATAATAATCCTTACATTTTCTTCAAACCCAGGAATAATGTACGCTACACCAGTCTGATCCACTATATTCTTTAATGCCTCTTTGTATTGTATTGTATGTATTCTTACATAACCATAATATTCATTCACATATTATAGGACTGTTTATAAATCTAAACAATATTTTATTTCCTTCCTATTCATATATTTCCAGATATACTAATGGATCTGAAAGTAAGCATGGACTTATGATTTGCAAATATATTTTTTTAGCTGATTTTAAAAGTATCTGAATTTCTCAGTTTTATGTTCCAACCAAAACTTTTTCTTAGTTTTTTTGTATTGTGTGATATTTTTGCTACTTTTGTGTTTGGTTTTGTTCATGCCCTTTTAAGCAGGCCTATTACAGTTTAAAGCTAACCATTCCCTTCTTAGGTAGCTCTCTCATTCGCATTAATAAAGATGCTGTAGATTTTCTTAAAAATGCCCCAGTAATAATTCTCATTGCCTGAGACTGAATAGTATTTAATGTTTCTAAATATGTGAATTGTAGTGATTTCTCCAATAATCAATAATAATCAATAATAATGCAATTTTGTGTATATAGACTTCTATTATTTTCTATCTGCTCCCCAGTCTCTTCCAATTAGACACTGCATATTGTTTTATGTCTTTTTACAATTATATCTGACTTTTTGAAATAACACAATAGAAACTTAAACTGTTTTACTCTTTTAAGTTTTTGTCTACATTATCATTATATTTTACATTATTATATTTAGTATTGTCTAGTAAAAATAATACAATTTGGGTTTTATCAAGTAGAAATGTAAACCTCCACTTAGTTGACCACTTTTCAACAGTCATGAATTACTTATTATCTACATCAATATAATTTGAGATGACAGATATGTTAATCAGCCAGGCTTTGTGTTTAATGGTCTACTGCCACCATGTGGACATACAAAGCAAAAAAGATATGACCTTAGATTCACTGATACATGTCACAGTTGTGTTGGTCGTTCCTGATGGCAGTATGCTATGCAGAAGCATGAGTGAAAAAAACAGATGAGAAGCACACATTATTTTATTTAAGCTCTTTACACTTTAAATCTTTTTTCTGTTATTATGAAGATTCCCATGTGATTCAGAAATAGTTGACCTGAAGAAGCAATTGATATCAAATACATCATAATTCCAATACATGAGTCTGCCAAATACGAAGCCAACATATTTTTTTTCCAAATTAATAGTTGTTGCCAACCTATTTGTAGTAGGGCTGCAACAAACGATTATTTTGCAAATCGATTAATCTGTTGATTAATTTTTCAATTAATAATCAGACAGCAAAAGGTTCCTTAAAGAAGACGGTTTACGAAATTAAACCAGGTGAAACTAAAACGTTTCTACTTGAGGAGTTCTGGATAGAGCAGATTAACGGAGGGAAATGTTTATTTTAATCTTAAATGCAAAATATGTATATATATTTTACAATTTTGATATAATTACTGCTCTAAGTGGGTCGCTCTGTCAGCTAAAGGCATGTTTACAGTCTGTATACTCAATTGAATGATTAATCAATTACTAAACTAGTTGACGATTATTACAATAATTGATTAATCACGATTAATCGTTTCAGCCCTAATTTGTAGGACAGCATTTTATGTCTTTAATGTTAAAAAAAACAGAGTCTGCTGTTTATCACTTCTTCTGCTATTAACTAACTATAGATAGACTAAGGTTTTGGTATACTCTCTGCTGTAGCTATATGATTTCCTGTAGACCTGACCTTTGATCCATTTTAAGTCTGACATACTTGCTGGTTAGCAGAACAAGACAGCACCACCTTATACTTAAACTGACAACAACATTTTATATTAAGTTGAATTAAATTTCAATCACAGAATGATAAGAAATAATTAATAGGAATTCTGATGGGGGGATAAATGTTGTGAAAAATACTTCTGAGCCAGAAAAACTTTACAACAACAATTGTAAAGTTTTAATATTATCAACAATTATAATAATTGTTGATAATATTAAAAGCTCAAAAATGCTTTACTTCAAGTTCTTACTGAAGGGCTTCAGTATTATCAATAAAGCAAAGCAGGGGTTAAAAAAATAGTAATCTCATTTAGTAATTACACACTCTAATGTTAGTGTATTATTATGACAGCATAAGTCTAGTTTGGTACCATTAAGAAAAAACAAATTTAAAATGAATTAATTGGCAATAAAATAGGGTGATTGCCTGCAGCAATGCACCACAGATAAAACATGAACCATAGCCTATAATTACAATATAATTTCAATGACAGCCTGTAAACGGGATGAAGTATTTTTAAAATATCATTTAAATTAACAATGCTAATTCAAAAATGAAGCTTCCTGTAAGTGCAAGATAAGACACATTAGTTAAGATTATGTGTTTTGTCAGTTATTACGACCCAAAAAACAAAATATATAGTTAAAATAGCGTAAAAACCTGCTGGTCAGGGGAATTTATGTTACATGTTTAGCCAAAGGTTGCTTTTCTTGTTTTGAATTAAAAAGTTTTGAGTCGAATGTTTGATGATGCGTAGATTGGGCGTGACCACAGTGCACTATCGTCATTCTGTGACAATGCAAATATCAATGTTTTTTGCTGCTGATCAGAGTTAGGAGTTGCATTTTGCTGGTGACATTTAACAATTAGATATTACAATTCAGTTACATAGAGGAAGAGGAAAAACTCAACCTTATGCTTGTGAAGTATGTGGTTCTGTCAGGTAAACACTCTGGATACCTAACTGATGGATTCGTGGGTCAGGGCTGCTTTGGGAAAGTGGTTAAATCCATCAAGCTGAACATGAAAAAAAAAATTGCCGTTGAAGATTTTACAGAAATGAATGCATAAGAGAGGGCAAATAAGAAGCAAAAATGCTGAAAATCTGACTGCTTGACGCTAAGAAAAACAACCTGCTGAAGTCCATCAAAGACTTTATGTATAAAGGTCACTTCGGTTCGTTCTTTGAAATGTTGGATATGAGCATCTTTGACTTTATGAGGAGCAAAGATTTTACACCGCTCCATCTGTCTAAAATCAGAGTTATAGCTTTGAAAAGTGCTGATTTGGTTCACATTGATATTAAGTCAGACAGCGTCATGTTAGTCAGCCTTAAATTGCAACCCTTGAAGGTAAAGCTAATTATCTTCAGGCTGGTTTAAATGTTTCCAGATTGCGGTTTGGGTGAATTAATCAGGTGATCGGCTTCAGAGCCCTGACATAACTGTGCACTTTTTGGTTCTGTTTAAGTTTTCTTTCGTGTGTTTTCAGTTATGCTTTGTCTCATATCTTTCTGTGTTTTCTAGTTTATTGGTTTCATTTCCAATTTGTGTTATTTTAGTTATTTTTTTTAATTGTATTTGAGTTTAAGTATTTCTTGTTTGCCCTCTGTTGCCCTCTTGTGTTTTCCCTAGCTCCCTTCTAGACTCCTCTGTCCACACCTGCTCCCAATCTGCTGATTAGCCTGGTCTTTGTTCAGTCTCCCATATATCTATACACCTCATGATGAGTGACTGTTCGCCGGTTCCTTGTTGTTGTAGTTGGTTCCTGGTCTCTGGCTCCCCACATGAGTTTTCCCTGATATTTTTTGGTTCTTTGTATTTTTTTTATTTTTGAATGTCTGCTTAAATGTTTCCGTAAACCTACAAGAACTCATCTCTGCTTCACTCATCTCTGCATTTGGGTCCTCACCAACCTCACCCCTACTTGACAAGCCCCTGCTCTGAAGTCATGGGATGGGTGGATGTGTTGACATGATGTCCCTTTTCTGTAGTCTGGCCTACATTGGTTACAACCTCTATCCAGTAAACTGTGGACATGAGATCATGAAGGCCAGTGTCCAGATTCAGGGTCAACCACATGATGATTTGTTTAAAAAAACCCATAGATGTTAAAAATTTCTTTGCTAAACTCTCTGATTTCTCTGTCCGTATGTTTAGGCTAAATGTGCACATGCAACAGGCTCTGTTACACAGCATATCTGGATGACATAGTTAAGATTCACCCAATGCCTGCAGATCCTAAGGAGATTGAAGATTCCTTGGCTTTTTGTTCCTGCTAAAGCAGATGTTGATACTGGAATCAAATGTCTCAGTAATCCTTTTAGAACTATGAAGCATCTCTACAGTGGGAGAAATAACCCCTATGTGGATTAAGCTTGGAAAATGCTGACAGACTGCAAACTTCACAGGTTTGCTGAGGAGTTATGCCACTTAGAGTGAAGATGATAGATGGTCCATTCAAAAAAGAATGGACAAGATGATGGCAACAGAGTTGCAGATAAGACTAAAGATAAATCACCAGCAAAACCTCTATTTCTAAAACCAGTATGAATATCCTGACGTCAAAGATTAAAAATAACTTAAAAATGACAAAACCCCTTTCAGATAAATGAAAGGGGAGGACTTTTATCAGACAGATTGCCTGCTTTACAGATCATCAAAAAGATGCAGACCAGGCTGTCACTGACACATTGGAAGTGATAATACAGCCCAGGTAAAGCTAACACTAACACTGTAATTCCTTAAACCTATAAAACTGGAGCCATTACTTTAACTTTCCGCCATTTTCAGGTAAGAAGCAGAAACAGAATAATCAAAGTTAAGACCCTGTTTCGTTGCTAACAAAGAATCTGCAGAAACGGGTGACCAACCTGTAGCAAGGGTAAATATGTATCCCTTGTTAAGACACACACACCTAAGTACCTAAAGTACCAGTCATACTGTTTACTTTAAACATTAAAAACACTTCATTTCACCTGATCCGACCTTAGAAAACCCTAAAGGGAGTGCAAGCCAACAAAAGGGTTCTGCGTTAAACTCCACAGGAAAAGCTCTAAAAGAGAAAGAGGAAACACAGAGAGTACAAGGAAGACGCTTTATAAGGAAAAGGAGAGGTCAGTACCACAGCTTCTGGACTGTGCAAAGGCTCTGTCACAGAGAAAGAAGACATTTTCTGTAATGAAGGGGTTGTAAAAGTAAAAACTACAAGGAGAACAATGCAGCTGGCCTGGAATTGTATCTGCAGGCTGATTTTATCTATCCCATGCATTAGAGGATGTGAAGGAAGGCAGAGCAGACAACAGCACAGTCACTACACTTATAGTGCTCTTCCCTGCTCATTGCAAAATCTCACTTAACTGCATTAAAAATAATAAATATGTAGATGGAATAACAGTTAACCTTTCCTTGAGTGTTCAGTTTTGCAAGCTAGCAAAACATATTTAGGAGTTTTCCCTTTTTTTCCAGGAATGGTTGGTAGTTTTTAGTTTGTTTTTTCGTTTTTCCCCCCACAGATATAGTCAGAGATTAATGTTTGTGGGTTTCTAGTCACCCTGCTCTGTTGGTTATCTAATCTAATTTAATCTGAGTCTATCAGTCTATTCTAAAAAAATGTCATTGTTAATTGTAGCGCATGATAAAATAAACATTAGCCAAAAACAGTTGAAACATTTTTGTGGGCCGTTAGACTCTCACATAGGGTCATGCTTGCTGGATATATTTTTCTACTGAATAAAAGATATAATTTTATTGTTCTTATCTTTTTAGTCACATTTAGTGAATGCACAGCAGATCCCCAGGATAACCTAACATCATCTCTGTGTCTTGTGTACTATTTCAATTAAGCTCTAAACTTTTTTACTGTTAGCCTTTTTTGCTCTTCCCTGAATGGCTAGTAATATCTGTGATTATCACATAATTTCAAAGTAAAATCAAAATAAGACAAACAAAACATATCCAGGGTATTTAAAGTGTATCAAAACAACACGCATAGCATTTGTTTTGAATCCTGCATTCTCTATGCCCATTGTAATCTTCAAATGCACCGCTGCATGCTCAACCAAATAATGAATCTCTTTGAAATTACTGCCACTTATTATGATGGGCTTGATGACTAGCGATCTCTCCGTCTGCCTATTTGTTTCTCAAAACATCAATTTATGTTTGTAGGCACAATGACAATCATAAAATTGGTTGTGTACTGCAGAAGGGAGATTTTGCATTTTCCATTTTGGCAATTAGGGCTAAGAAATCGATTATAAATTACAATGTCTTCTTTGAAACAGAGGTACACAAATGTGGATTCTGCAACATGCTTGAGGTTAGGCTATATGTGATGTGGTGTGTAGTTTCTGTTGTAGGCTATTCATGTGGGAAATCAAAGGAGCTCCTATTTCGCTTCTAAGTCATCAGGGTAAAACGACTGTAAAAATAAATGAGGAATACAGGGTCAAGCTTTCTGAAGTGCTGCCTTCAGACAGTAACAGGGACATTTACTGCAGAAGGAATCTGATCAGAATATCAAGGGGATGAGCTGCAAAACAGCAGCTCATTACAATCAGAGATATGAATTACTCACAAATAATCTAAATCTTAGTGTTAAATCTGTGTTTGCACATACCTGTGAGAACTAAGGAAGTGAAGGAGCGGTGTGATTGGTTTTGAATCACACCAATAAACACCCAAGGGACTAGTGATGACAACTTATTTGGACCCTTTACAGCCGTAAGCCATACTAATTAATCACAGTGTTTTGTATTGAGTAGAGTGGGGTGAGTTTGGGGAGAGAGAAACTGGCATCCATCCCTCCAGACTGCTAAACACTGTGAACTCAGTGAACCAAGGCTGCGGGAGTTATAGAGGGAAGCGGGGTGCAAATGTGCATGCACTTACCAATTATTACACACTATATTTCTGCTCCTGCTGTTGCATTTGGCTTCCACAATTTTACTTTTATGGCCTTTTCTTTATACTATCCGCAACTTTTAGGGGAATATTTTACTCTCTTCTTTTTGTACTGCTATGGAGAAAGGAGAGAGTTTTAAATAAGATAAATGTTTAAAACTTTGTTTCACACTCTGTTCTTGTTTGCAGGTTGCAGATAGATAACTATCTAGACGCACTAGGGTAGGAACATCTGACACCAGTACATGGGTTTCGGACAGAGCAGGGCTACCTTGTGAAGATGTGGCTGTTGGAGTCTATCTGCAGTTAGGAGGCTGACCTGGACCAAGTACTGTGTGGTGAGTTGTGTGCATTAACCTGACTGCCTACCGTGCATGCTGGGAATCAGGATTTCGTTGGAGGTGTGGACTCACTGTGGTAGCCTGTGTGTCTAATAAAAGGCTTGAATAGGGATAAAATTGTAAAACTAATTTCCAGCGATGAATGTTTTAGAGTTAGGGTCATGGTTCATGACTTTGTACCAGCCAGCATAACTTTACCCCTCTGTCCTCCACCTGCTTAGTGTGTTTTTGCACCCTGTCTTCTTGGCAGATACCCCTGACCTGCTTTCAGCAGTGGGCTGCCATAGTGGGGCACCCAGGGGTTGAGGGTCTTGCTCAGAGACCCAGTGTGGCAGTCTGTGGGAGTGGGACTTGAACTCAGAACCTCAGGATTCCAAGCTCTTGGCCCTTACTACTAGGCCGCCACTCTTAAGTTTCCTCATGTTAGAATAGCAAACATCAATGGGGCTTGGCATGCAGTTGAATTTCTTGTCCCAGACTTGTAATACTTTATAGATCCACATTTAGTAGCTTCAAGTTGTTTGTGATAGGTCCAAAAAATACATTTTTGTCCATTCTTCTACAGATTGGAAACATATGGTCAGGTACTGAATCAGATTCTATCTAACATTAGGTTTCGACTTTGACTATGCTATTCTAACACAGCAATATGTCAGTCCACTGTAACTCTAAGTGTATGTTTTAAGCAGGTCCTTGTCCAGCTTGAAAGTTAACCTCTACTTAAATTTAAAGTTTACAATAACTTTTTTTAATCACATAAATTCAAAATTAAATAACCCTAAATTTGCTGTTGCAACATGACAAAAAGTAAACTAAATGAATACTTTTACTGGCACTCTAAAGGTTGGGTTAAGGTTCAGGTATGCTTGACCCATGTGCAATCTGCATTCAAAATGATCTGCCCATCACAAAGTCAGCAGCATTTATACTCTGTGTGACTTTTCCCACATTCTGGCTAACTCTAAGGGGGTGTGTTCAGAGAAAAATTACTGTCGCTTTTGGATGGCACAGAGAGGCTATAGGAAAAGATGTAAACAGCTCTGTTTTCCACGGGGGTTGTAAATGCATCAAGCATAACCTAACCTGGAGTCGCAAAGGTGCACAATGCAACATTTCTTTCCTCACAGATGCTGTGTGGGGGGTGTGTGGAAGCTAAAAATTATGTACTTTGGCTGCAAGGACCTCATCCTTACAAGGAATTTACAATCTACAGAAATAAGAATTTGCCTAATTGATCTCTGATTTCTTTATTACTCTCACACATTATATAATCTACCACATGATATAATTGGGACAAGAATGAATACTGCTACAGTTGTTTGGATAAATGAAAACTGAAAATATTGAATGAATTCTACATAGAAATGTATTTAACTGTGTAGGTGCAAATTGAGTGATATGTCTGCTAGGTTGTGGTGCCCTGCTTAACAGATTGCATACAAAACATGATGGATGGGCTGTCAGCAATTTCCAATTTGCATCCCGTGATTGTAAAACCTAATTACTGCCTGGAGGAGAGGCGATGAATAGGTGGAAATCTCCTGTTATAACCAGTCATAACCAGTTTACGTCCAGCCTCCTGTGGCTCCCAGACATGCATACTGTGTAACGCCACTGACATCTGTCCCTCACTGACATTCTGCAGTCAAAGCTTTCTGTGCTTATTGAGAAAATTAGAGCAGCCGGACCCCATTTCTTCTGCTGTTTGCATGTCACACTTGATACCCACAGCTCTCCATCTCACTATCTGTCCATACCCACCTGCCTCTGCCTCTCTGTAAGTGCTCACTTTGTCCAACACTCTTTAAAGTTGCACAGGGGAGCTCAGCCAACAGCTGGCCCCACAAGAAAAAAAAAATATATATATTTCAGTGTCATCTCCGTGTCAAATAGGATAGCCAATCAAAAGTAAATGTGATTTTAAAAGACTGCTTTTGGTAGGGGAGAGAAAGCCTGAAATGTGACTCCCTGGAAGATAAAAAGGGGAGCCATTTAAGATTATTTCAACGACAGTCAGTACCAGCATTAGTAAGTAAATTAATTTTGAAAAGCCATTATATCATTTGAACTTTTTGATTTATCACCAGCTAATATCTGAATGAATTTTAAAGTAAATTTCTATGATAAAAAAAAATAAAAAATCCCCCAAAAAGGAGCACAACTTTGAAGCTGGATTAAAAGTCCCAAAAAGTGTAAGGGTAAAAACATATTTCACTTCATTTATTCAGTTACATGAAATAAAATCAAGTGGTACCAAACATCCTTGAAATTCATTTGAATATTAAACAGAGACCACGTGTATATATTTCAGGTTAAAGTGTCACCACACAGAACAGAAGGACCCAGTGTTCAGGCAAGACAGTGGGATTATTCAAAAAGCGTGTATTAAAACAAAGGGCTGTGGATTTGCAGTAGCAGTGGCTAGGCCGTCTGATGCAGGAAACTCTGGAGAGAGGAAAACATAGGTTAGTGACTACGTAAATCTAACAGAGGAAGATTATGATAGTGAGTCACTTACCTGGTTTAGAAATTCAGTCCATTACGAGGTAGGATCCAGCCGGTGGGCTGCCAACAAGATGCGGTGGGCGGCACCCAGAGTGTCCAAGATGCTACAGCCCCAGAGAACATGCAGGAGTCCGAAGCCA
>NW_015150837.1:550749-555938 GCF_000732505.1 Cyprinodon variegatus
GGAACAGGCAGGATCCATGGTTGAGAGACAGAACAGGTCAGGATCAGGAAATCAGAAACACCAAGGTACTCTAAAACACTCTAAAACACTCTTACCATCTACTAGAGGAAACAAGAGTAATCTGGCCCTGATGACTAGATGCAAGCACCTTAAATAGAGGCAGGTGAATGGAATGAGTGAGTGATCAGAGCAAAGATCAGGACATAAAGGCTGCTGCATAATCTACAAGAACCCAAACCTTTTCCTCACTCCTGTAGCCCTGTGTATAAGGGCCTTGCTACTTCTTCTTGACATTACTTCTTGGCAGACATTTTTCAGTGGAGCTTCTCATGGAGCATGCACACTTTGAGCAAAGCAAACTTTTTTTTTTCTTATTCTAACATCTCAGAGAACAAAATGTCCCAATTCTCATGTAGTATGTAGTAGCATTAAGAGTTAATGAACATCTCTCATAACAACAGTCATCTCATAAATGACTGTTCAATTAATGTCCCAGTAATGGAAAAAAAAAATGGTATAACTGCAAACATACCAAAGCATGGCTGTCCATGTTAACTAAGAGGTCTGGTAAGGACAGCACTAAACAGAGAAGTTAAGAAGCACATGACTGATTTGGAACATGTGTACAGGTGGATCAGTTGGTAGATTTAGTGTGCACTCAATAAATCTGGGCTTTGTGGAGATGTGACTTTTTGGAGGCATAACTTCTCTGTGAGTTACAAGTCGTGTATTAAAACCAGCAAATGTTTTAATAAGTTGCTCAGTTAAGAAAATAATGATAAAGTAAAAAACCATACATACTACATTTATGGTAATGGTGCGTATTACCCTAAAATAACCATGCCCCACAACAAATATTGCAGTGGGAGTAGTTATGAATAAACAGGTCAGGAAAGCTAGTCATGATACATGGAAATAACAATCGAGCTACATGCAGGTCAATTAAAAAAAGAAGAGAAGAACCTGCTAGTGTTAAGCTCCAAAGACAACTTCCCTAAACATGCACAGAGGACCTGTTTAGATCAAAGCATTTTACTGGGTTAGAGTGGCCAAAGTCCAGACAGACATAAATCCAACTGAGAATGTCTAGTAAGTCAAAATCAACATTTATAGAAACTGTCCTGCAGAGGGGTTAAATATGTCTGACATTTGTTCATACAAAGTTCATACATTTGTTTCTGTAACTTTAGTCCAGTGTGGTTCTGTAAAATATTGGCTCCGATTGTATAAAGTAGTGAACACATTTCTAAAGCATGTATCATTTTCATTTAACCTTTTCACCATGTGGTTTGTGTTGTTTGTGTGTCATTAAAGTACATTAAAGTCTTTTTTTATTGTTTGAAAAAAAAGCGAGTACTTTCGTTGTATGTTGCTTCAGATGATTAACTTTCAGCTTTCAATTCAATTCAATTTATTTATATAATGCCAATTCACAGCACATGTCATCTCAGGGCAAGTTGCAGAGACGATTCAACCAGCTTATATAGTCAGTTTGGTTCCAAGTTTATTATGTAAGTAAAACCATCTGAGTGCCTTGACTAATTGACTTGAAGGCAATCCCTCACACCTAGCATGCTGGTAGCGACAGTGGAGGAAGAAACCACCAGGAGAACCAGGCTCAGTGTACGGTTAAAAGCAGACATAGAAAAAGAAGCAGAGGTACAAAAGACAACTGTCAACCAGCTCCACAGGTGGCTCCGTCAAGGAAAGATATAGCCAGTCAGACAAGTTCTGAGCGAGCTCCCATATCAGAGGATCAAAGACAGCACATACAGTTAGTCACAGTCAGAGAAACAGGACTACACTGAAAAACAGGCCAAGCTCCAACATCTATAAACAAGGGCATTGATATGGTGTCACAGCCAAACAGGAACAGACCAGATGAAGCTACTATGATGAGAAAAAGCAGAGAGAGTATAATGTTAGAGATTGAACTAACACATTCTGTACAGAGGGAGAATGGATATAGAATTAACCAGCATAATGAAAAAGGAGTGCCTTTGTCCTCCAGCAGTCTAATTCTATAGCTGCATAACTATAGAGACAGCACTGGATAAGCTGAGCCTCTGTAACTATAAGCTTTATCAAAAAGTCTTAAGCCTAACCATAAACCTGACAGGAAGTTAGGGTTAGAGCATTTCACAGACTGAGAGTAAAGAGCTCTGTTAGGGATATAAGGAACAATCACATCTCTGATCACGAACAGCTTGAAATAAAAAGTTGAGAACATGTACTGAAGTAAAATGATAAAACCAACTCTAAAGCTCAGCAATTCTCAAAACCCATTTATTGTGTTATCAGTGTTTAATGCATGAGTAATTTCCATATACAGGGGCTCTTATGTGCACTGCCATCTTTTGTGAAGTGTGCTCATCTGATGAAGTCAGAGAAACCCTTGCTCGGTGCTGTGTTGAGTTAACAGGTTATTCGTACAGTGATAAAATTGTCTTGCAACATTAACAACAACAATCAGGAAATAGGACTTTATTCCCTATGGAAATTATATGCTGACATCAAAGTGACATCAATCTCTTTATGAACTCCTTTCCAATTAAACATCTTTCTGGATGCGTGTTTATAGGTTGCTTGTTTGCTTCCTCTAGAAATCGGAGTCTCTTTCACTTTACCATCTTTTTCATCAAGCTTTGTAATTAAATTTGCAATATTTAATCAGTGTTTTTAACAATATTAAATTATAACGAGTCAACACTGCCGGCGCAGCCCATCCAAAAACAATTTAATCAGTTGCAAATTTGACGAGATCTGTTTGTTCAATAAGGCATGAGAGAAATACTCAAAAAGCCAGGTCATCGGGTTTACGCCGCAAAACAGCAAGAAAAAATTCTAAAGCTGATCAGCAAAATGTTGCTGTGTGCTGTTTCCACGCTTCATCACATTTGCAGTTTGTCTCTGAGCGCCTGGGATTTTGATGAATTGCTGTCGTGACTGTGTGTTCTCAGATTCTGATTTACTGCATGAATTGTGATTAAAGAGCGACATGTTTTAAAGTTCCTGCAGGATAAGAAGCAGAACTTTAAAGTGAGAAGAGTGAGTAACTGAAGGTGAAAAAGAGAGGTGAATGGGCCATTATTTGCTGGGGCTTTTGTTTTTTACATTGAGAAGAACAATGGAGAAGGTCACTAAAGAGGAGGGGATGAATGAGGTGTCAACATCCTGTTCTTCACATCACTTCATAATATTCCCTCAGGATAGCATGGATCCTCCTGTGGCCATGAATCACAGCTTTACGGTTAAACTGCTGGAGTCAATCAATATACTTTAAATTGATTGTTTTGCACCAACAAGCAAAATAACTACTGTAGATTGGCTTTTATTTTGGATTAACAGATTATTTTGCATAGTTTTTCAACTAAAAGTCACATATTTATATACAGTGTAAAAAGAGACAAAGAATTCTTTTCGCTGTCTGACATTAAAATCAAGCTATTCTTGTTTTAGGGCAGTTTAGATTACAAGATTTATAAATCAGTTTATAAATTGTATAACTGAGTCTGGTTTGTTTGCAACTTTGCTCAGACACACACACAAAAAACTTTTTTTCACTATCTTTATGGGGCCTATACATGGACTTCTATTAATTTTTACAGCCTAACCATTACCCTTACCCTAACCCTAACAAATACGGGTCCATACCTAATCCCAAACTCGATTCACAGCTTAGTCATAACGTGACCCCTGACCCAAAAACAGCAATTGCCTGTGTGAGGTTCAGGCATCAAGGAGCAAATTGTCTCTCTATTTTTGCATTTTTTTCTTTTCATTGACTGCCATTAATTTCTAACCCATTTCTACTGCCTAGCAGTGACACTTACCCTAAACCTAACCATTGCAGCTTTATAACTAACCTTGACCAAAACTCAATTTACACCTTAGTCCTTTTATGACCCCTGACCCTAAAACAGCTATTACCATCATGGGGTCCAGGCATTGGCCCGATAAGGAGAGGTCGGTCCCCACAATGTGCTTTTTTATCCAGATTAACAAAAAAAGTAAAAGTCAAATAATTGTTGAAACTTTTAATGCCAAGGATCTACTTTACCTTAATAAAGGAAAGAATAAAATAACTGCTTAACTTTAAAGATGGTCAGCTGGAAGTAAAGGAGAAAACAGTTCTCATTAACGCTGCCCACTTGACTGAAGATATAGTACAGTTTTTCTCAGGTTAAATCAATCTTTCCGGGCTTTTAAGATTAATGGAAATAGCACACAGACAAATTCTTCAGGATTCCTATTAGCCGAAGAAAACAAATCCTGGGGCTTTCAACGGAAAAGGGCCTAATCTAGGCATTAGTATAAGGACTTTTAAAGAGTGTTGAAACCTGTACACAAGTAAGAATTACACTACTTCATCATAGTTAAAAGTAGTAATAGTACAAATTACTCCAGTATGATTAAAACATTTTTCATAAAAAAGAGATCTCAAGTACAAAGCAAACCAAAATGTAATATCAAATCCAAATTTTGGGGTTTTAAAGTGCTTGTGACCTGGTTTTCATGTTCCGCTCAAATAAGATTTCTTTCTTTTTTTTTTTTTTGAGTTACTACGGCACTAATGCCTCGTTTTTGGACAGTAGGCTGACAGGAAAGGGGGTATGAGAGGGGGAAAGAAATGTGGCAAAGGACCACAGGAGGACAACATGTCAGGTTTCCAGAGCTGGGTGGAGTGGCTGGCTCTGTTCGCAAACCTGGGCTGCATCCTCAAAGGACGCGGTCTACCCAGACTGGATCCTTCGAAGTCCGTGAAAATAAGGAGACCGGAAGAGTTTTGGCTGTGAATTCGAACAGGTCTACCCTTCTGCGGGTTTTACCGCTGTGGCTCTGTTGCTTAGCAATCGTGAAAGCAGGAAAAGAATGAATACCAAGCTGAATACCAATATCCAGCTGGATATTGGTTATTTATTCTGCAGTTTTAACACTTTACAGTATTTTATTGTTTATCTTTAAACTCTTCCCTATTATGTTATTCTTATACATTTTTCTAAGGTCCTCATTTGCGTGACCATTTTCAATAATCTTTCTGCTGCTGTAAATTTGCCCATTGTGGGACAGTAAAGGGATTTTCAATTCTATTCTATAAAAGGGGTAGAAAGATATAAGTAAATCTAAACAATGTATGTATAAAAAATATATCTGCAAAATTTCTAATATTCAACAACAAAAAATACTTA
>NW_015150837.1:555961-560231 GCF_000732505.1 Cyprinodon variegatus
ACCGCCACATATCTGACTCAATAACCATTAAAACAACTATTTTTCATTCATCTCAGACGGAACTATTCACAGACTGGATTATATTAAACTGAACTTCCAATATTCACCACTGTTCGGCGCCAAGTAACATTTCCTCTGATCACGGAGCAGCCGGCTTGCTTGGTCTCGCAATGAATCCTGGGTAAACCAAGGATACCGAGGATACACCGGACCCGTCCTTCAAATCGCCCAAAAAGAAGGACGCATTTTAAGGCCGCGTAACGAGGACTCCTGGAATCCGACCAGACCTCGTTGCCGCGGTATGACGTAATCAACCTTCGAATCTGGCCTTGTAAGGTTTGTGAACAGAGCAGCTGTGTGTCTTTTCCCTTTTTTCTCACAGGGTGGCAGGCTAATTGAGTCCAGCTGGGTTCCATTACCTCAATCAGTGGTGGCCTTTTAGAAGGAGCAGTCTCACTCAAGCAGACGGCAGATGGTTATTGTACTCAGAGTGGTAACAAGCCAACTTAGAGAAATGTCAGTATTGAGTTTTTCCCCCTCCTGTTGGTTCTTCTCTGTCTAAAACCTGATTGTACTTCTGTGCTTCAGGATCCACTTTGGAAAAGACTCCTGTCAGATCTACCTCCCCCCAGGCTTCTGTCCTGCTCCTTTCTCAGCCTCACCAACTTGGCCTTAAGAACCCCTGGCTCAAACCTGTCCACCCTCATCTCCAAACAAACTGAAAGACCAGTGTCTCCACTCTCAAACCCCAACATCTACTTCCAACCAGCAAAGACCAGGCTTCATGGACTCCTACTCACTGTAAGCTGACTTAAACTGCTTTAAACAACTTTCCATAATCCATCCATCCCCATTTAACAACTTGCTTTCCCTTCCAGTGCCTCTCTCAGTCCCGGCTCCCTCAGTTCTTTCAATACTTTGCTCTCCTTGCATGATCCTGAAAACAAACAGTTTAAATCTGCTTCTCTCTGTGCATGTGCCTACTTAAGAGTCCAAGAGCTAGCATTATGACACCACAGGCCTCCGTAAATGGGTTGTGTACGCTAACCACTGTGCCACCAAAGCACGACCAGCGCTGAATTAAGACGATCATGCAGATATTTAGTTTGATTTATAAAGTAATCTATTATCAGAACACTGTCCACCGTTTTTGTATTTTCCTTTGCACATACATAAATTCAACATTAATCATAACCAAACACAGTAGCAAACTGTTGCTTACTCTCATTACAACACCTGAACAGAATTATTTTTGGGCTTGAATAACCTCCTCCCCCATCAAACAATCACAGCTCAAAATGAAAAATACCCCCTGGTGAGGATAAAAACAGGTAAGGACAAATGGCTCCTACACCCCCTCCTCATAAAAAATATTTCTGTCTGTGTATCGTGTACACAGGCAGACATATAAACAAAAAACGAACACAAACTAGACTAAAAACATACCTCCTTGACAGAAAATGAGATGAGAACGTATCATGAATTGACCACTATTTTAGTGAAGGGAGCAGTGGAGACAAGCTTTATTTAATCCAAATGGAGCAAAGAGAACATAATGCTGACAAAGGATAAAGCAGAATGCTCTTAAGAGGTTTGTGAATGGCTTTTAAAAAAGCAGTTTTAATTTAGCCCTAGAAGGACTATTCATCTTTCTACCTCCAGCACATACACTGGCCAGAGCTGTGTCTGCCAGCAAGCTCCTCTGATCCTCAGTGGTCTTCCTTCCACCTCCAGCAGTTAGCCCCTAGAGGTTAGCTTCAGCCTGCCACCATCTCTTCTTGCTCCGTTTCCATGGCGGGCATCTCTGTCATGTGCAGTCCTCATCATGGTCAACCGCAGACTCTCTCCACTGCCTTCAGTGCTCTGTTTTCCTGGCAGACTCATCCACTTATCTAGGCCCGTCCTGCTTAAGTCGAGCGCAAAGATGTCTGCCTGCATACAAATGCAGCCCACTCCTATGTTACTGTAAATTGCAATTTCTAAGACAATGCAAACATAAAGCTTAAGAATTTTAGTTAATAAATTATAATAAATAACATACTTATGTGCAATTGCAAAATTCCATTTCTCTCAGTAAATCCCTGAAATTAGGACACATTTTTACTTTAAACATATCCTTTATGATGCAAACAGACTTATGTGCAAAACCTTTCACCTGTGCAAAGGCGTATCACTGTGCATCATCATCACAGGTGACCCTTTGTTTCTGTTTAGATTTGCTGTGTTTGATGCTCTAACTAGGTTGAATGAAGCACCACTCCAACATCAAGGTGATGTGGTGTGGCTGGATGAAAGGAAAGGGTACTGCACTGCCAGTAATAGACTAAACAGACAGCTTTTCCCAGTCAAAAGCAGCACAGCTGTAGGGATCTGGGTGCCATGAAAAGGAGGATTAGCATGCACTCATGATTCTTCACTAAAGTAATAACAGAGCAATATGAACCTTGATTTTAAATTACAGAGGTTCACCAAGTTTGTTGGCAAATAAAAGACACAAGTAGCAGGAAAACGCTACTATATCTGGTTGACAAAAAGGCGACCTCTTTAAGTATGAATACCCTGGTCTGATACTGATATTAGAAATCTGTCTGACATCAGACAAAAATGACAACTGGCTTAAACCAGCCCGCATCAAAAATATCAGATTTATACTCACATGTAGAAACATTCTGCTCTAGGTTTCTGCATCATAATTTAGTCCAGGTTAGGTTAGAATTGCAATATACAATTACATTAGATATGCCAGCATGACTAAATTAAGGTCTAATCCACACTTATCTTTATCTATAAAGCAATACTTGGTAAAGTCCCTCTGTACCTCTGTAACCTCCTCTCTGTGAGTTCTGGTAGTTATCAGTTGTGCTCCTCTCAGTGGTTACTTTTTAATGTACCCCGAGCTTCAACTGAGTTGGGAAAAACTGCATTCTCCTACTCTGCACCTTGGGGATGGAAAAACCTCCAGAAAGAGCTCAAATTAGAAACTCTTGTGTCCATTAATGAATTTAAAGTAACCATGAAGAATGTAGTGATGGAGATATGTGCTTGTTTTTCCTTAGATGCTCAATGTGTTTTAACATACTGCTCTGATTTTATTATGAAAAATGTAATATGTTGTAAATATGTAGGAACTTCCTGCGGTTTGGCTGCTACCTTGGCCAGGTCTCTCTTGAAAAAGAGATTCTGAATCTTAATGGGACTTCCTGGTTAAATAAAGGTTAAATAAAAAAAAAAAATGAAGACAACCACAAAATAGACAAAAGTTGTGTCCACACATGTCTACACAGCACTAATGAAGAAGCTGTACAAGGTGGCACTGTGACACCGCCATGGACTCACAATCCCTAATCACTGAAAAATCAATTGGCATGTGTAAACAGCTCATGTTAGGTCAACATAGCAACATGGCAGTGATGATCTGCATGTAGTGTCAGAGGTAGTCTCAGCTACAATGATGTTGTTAAGAAAAAGATTAGCTTGGATGTCAACATTGAAGCATGTAGCATTTCTTTTTTTTTTTTTCCACTTTGGAACCCGTGTTTCATAATTTATTGTTTATGCTCTCCCAAAACAGCCTTAAAGTCAAAAAATCTTTGTGGCTACACCTAATCTTGTCTCCATGAGGATCAGACCTAAATCAAATGTTACTTTATATAAACTAAATCTGTTTGACCCCCAGATATGGAATGGGACTTTTAACTTCTGGAGTCATCAGCGTCTCCAAACCTCTCCAAATATACCAAATTATTCCAAATTGTACGTATTGCCTTTAATCAACAATCTACCCCAAAAAATCACACTGGAGCAAAAAATATTTTTGAAGCAAATTTTTTCATCATCAACAGTGTGCAATGATTTATGATCGGATCTACCTGTGTTTACACCCGGCTACATATCAGGGCTGCACTATTCAAGTTAGCCTTGCTTAACCTTGTTTTAAAGATAATTTCTTGGCTAGAGAGCCAAACATTGCGTGTGGACTAAACTAATAGCAGCCAGACTTAATGAGGAATACTATGAGGGGAATCATGTGTAAAGAAGGCAGCTGAGAGGAAGCGCTTGTGATGCTTTGAGAACTTTCCCGGTTTCAAATCTCAAAACGGGGGCGACAATTTTTTTTTGTAGGCCGGTAGGTGTGGAAAACAAACATACCCAACATTGACCCAAAATATCTGTTTAAAGGAATAGTACAACCAAAACATGATTAGCCTTCATTTTCTACTCACCCCCATGCTGAACAACACTCTGGAGTACTTTTTTGATATCTCAAATG
>NW_015150837.1:560376-567377 GCF_000732505.1 Cyprinodon variegatus
AATTTACTCGAAACGAAGTCATTTAGAATGTTTTTAGAGCATAAACAGTAGTGTATAGGATTTCCTAAAAGCGCGTTCACGAGTCTACGGAAACCGCGGCGGACCTAACCAGACGAAAGTGCGCATGGGTGTACTATTCCTTTAATCCATGATGATTAGCAAGACCGTTAGCATAAGTTATAAGAATAAAAATGTACTGATAGTAAAAAAACAGACTTTATGTGGTGATCATCTCATCATGGAATGTTTTTATTACAAATATGCTGGATAACTTTTTATTAGTGGACCCTTACGGACAAATGGAATATACAGTAAACAATCTAAAAATGGATTTATAATACGGCCTCCAGAACGCTTCAAAGGTAGGAAGTGGTATTTTGGTGGTGGTTTTGGAGTTATTTTCAAACATACTGCTGTGTTTGATGTAAAGATAGAAAACGGTGCACCGCAGCACCAGTAGGAGTTAAGACAACACTGTGCACAACATAGTGGGTCCCCACTATGTATTGTATGGTGACAAAGAAATGAAAATTGATGCAAATACAATAAGTACTGCAAAGACAAATATTAAGCTGGCAAACAACAACAACAACAATAAGACTAACAAACACACACAAAAAAGAGTTACATACAAAACACATACAAAAGAAAAATGAAGCCTAGGCGGAAGTTCAACTGAACAAACCAAATTACTTTCCTCAAATCCTCAACTCAGCCTGCTACCCAGCCAAAACTAAGGCAGTGGTTGAGCATGTCTGATGTGACTCAGATGACCCCGATTCCTCTTTTGTGGCTAAGCTCCATCTGGCTTTTCCATGGTGCTTCTTCAACCTTGTCCCTATCACAGTGTAATTCCTCCCGGACTCTTACTGCATTCCCCGCCACATGTTATTCGATCTGGCAGAAGACCACCATGTTGAGCATGGTTCTGCTTGATGTTTCTTCCCAAAGGAGATTTTTTGCCCTCCTAATGTAAACCTGTGTTTATCCAAGTTGGACATCTATCTTCCGGGTCCTGATTGAAGCACTAGTATCAGCTCACACAGTCTACTGGATCTCACCAATTCAGCACAAGCGGATTGTCTAGCCAACCAGCAGTCTATGGACTGAACCAACTTTGTCCATCTCCACTCCACCACCAATTTCAGGCCTGAGGGGAAAACATCCCTCATACACCTACTTATGTAGGTTGAACTGTAAAGTGCCTTGAGATGACATGTGTTGTGAATTTGGCGCTATATAAATAAACTGAAATAAACTGAATTGAATGTATATTAAAGTAAATTTCAGCGGTAATGTTTCTTGCCAAGGTCTGAGTGCCAAAGTCTTAAAATAATTGTATCAATAAAATTCTTCTAATTGTCTTTTATTTCCATGTCAGTTTTTCAGGCAAAGTCCAACGACGCTGCAAACACAAAACCAGTTGAAAACACATAAATGATGCTAGCACACAAGCACAGAAAACCACTAGAGGAAAACAGTCATCAACAGATATTGGACCAGACGGTAGACGCAGTAGACCAGATCTCTTTAAAAAGCTTAAACAAGAGGACATTTGGAGGGAAGAAGATATAAGTTCTTGTTTTGAATATTTTTTAAACACTTAATCTCTATGAGCACAGTGTTACCAACTGTTTAGCAAAAACATTCTCAAATGGATACTGTTAAAGTCATTAGAAGTTACAATATAATGAAATCACCTTTTGCATATTTGGTTACTCTTGACTCTTCTATTGACTATTCCCAGAGCCATATTGGCAAAACAGGACACCAAAAAACTACAAAACAAGTTAAACTTGCCCCCCCATGGGGCATCCAAAAAGACAAATGCCTCCCCACAAGGCGATCTGAATACAGAGCTATCCAATACAAACTACAGTAGGCTAAGCTTTCCTGAAATTCAAACTCCTTGCAACCCTTATAAGGTATTTTATTTTTCAAAAGATACAATCACAATACCGGTAGTTATAGAACAATGGATGATGTCATCTTCTATTTTCCCCCTTTATGCATAATGAAATTCCACAAAAATGACATTGAGAGATAAACTAATATTTTCATGATAAATGTTTCAAATTAAATAAAGACCATTAGTGAGAATAACAGCAGTCCTTCCTGATCTTTTAGGTAACCACCTGCTCATTACGTCTTACACAGTGAATTGCTCATGAAGCTGCCTGGAACGGTACAACATGTTTTACCTGAGTCACTTCCTCTCTGAACACCGAATGAACCTCTCTAAAGAGAAACATCACCCCAGATTGTCATTTTGTTGCCTTCAAAGTGTAATTTCCCACCTCCTGCAGACACAGAGGAAAGGCTCAGATGTGACATGTGGTGACGGTAATTTTGCAGATTATTGCTGTTGATGATCTGGGAGGAACTGGCTGAAAAATCAATTCTAATATTTCTGCAACCTTTAGTAAAAACAGCGCGAATCACATTATTCCAAGCCAACACAAGCGGAACTGCTGTTTTTGCATCTGCTTGATTTATAGACATCATTCTTTTTTATATCAAACTCAAGGCCTGCACAATAAAAAATACAGGGGTTATTGCTCAATAAGGAATATTACTCGAGTATTTCAGAGAGTGAGCCTGGAGCAATCGCAGGCAAAGACACCTATAGTACATCACAGACAAAATGTAATACAGTCCTTCAACTTCTCTGCAATAAAAACAGGCTCAGAGAAGAAAATATGAACAAAAATGCAGGCTATGCTGCTTAGGATCAAACTCCCATCAAGTAACAGCCTTGGTATATTTGAATATGCATGTTCTAACATGTGTTATGAGTATACTTGATATTCCATTAACAGACTGTGATTCAAACCCTTTTTTGTGATGAGGTGTTAGTGAGGTTAAGTGCATTTGTTTGTGCACTTATAAAAAACTGCCAACCTCTCCTCTCAGAACAATTCCCCTGTAAAAACTGCAAAAAGCAAATGACTTTGCTCTGCATATGAATAATATTCATCAGAGCATTAATTGCATCACTAAATCATGACAAAAATCTCCGCTATTAGAGACTGCCTTCTGCTCTCGGCGGTAAAAGTTCACTGTGGAACTTCCATTAAGCATATTTCTGTGTATAATGTAGAATCTTTGACACTTGCTCCTTCCTTTGTTTCATCGATGGCATCATTTTATTTGAATTTGCCATTATCCCTTTTATCTTTTCTGTCAGGACCTCTGAGGGCTTCAGCATTAGTTGAATGGCATATATTGAGCCTTAAATTAGAGTGGTTCTCTCTTTAAGATTTTACTCATAATTGCTTCCCCTTCAGTGCAGTTAATGTCCAGAGTTTTAAGTTCTCAGAGAAAAAGATTCCAGACTTTCTTAGCTATCTCCAGGGAATGTTGGTGATTTTTTGTTTAAAAGCCATTGGATACTAAAAGAGCATTTATGTTATTCTCCAATGAAATTGAAAGCCAAAGCACTGGTGGTACAAGACAAGAGCGACCTTCTCGGGACAAGACTGTGCTGTAGATCTACACCTTATGGGAAAAGGACATGCTTTTGAGAACCAGAATGTTTACATTCTGGACAAAGAAAATAGGTGGTTTGAGAGGGGCGTAAAGGAATTCCTGACATTTTGAATTGAAAAAGCTTCCTGGATGGAAAGCAAAACATCTTCAATCTCGGAAATAGAGTCCAGTGAATTGTTTTTAACTCTGTTTGGAATAAATGTAAACATTTCTTTCACCAAAGATTTGCATCATAACAATAGAGATCCTGCAACACATGTTTCAGCGTGGGGCAGTGCCTGGCAAACGGTGGGTGTGTCTCGTGCCATGGATCCCAAAGGGATAGCTGATGATAACAGAGGATTCAAAAAAGAATGGACCGAATGATTTGCTTTCATTACCAATGCCAAAAGATTGCCTGCATTTTTGCTTTGTAATGAGAAGTTGTCAAAAAATAAAAAGAGTCATTTGGAAAGACATTTCCAGGGAAGGCATGCTAAATATGCAGTCGATCACAAAGTTGGGAGTGAGAGAAAAAGTGCGATCGCAGAATTACTGGATAAATAAGAGGAGAGCAAAGATAGATTTAAGAAGTGGATTGCATCTCCAAACTCCACTACTGCTGCTAGTTTTGTTACAAGCACGGAAAACAATCCACATATCGAACAGGGAGCACTCTTATGCATGTATGTGAACTTTCTTCCATTTCCTCAAAATCCACTAAATAAAAAAAACACCAAGGAACGATGGTGACTGAGGATGTGAGAGTTCGGGGAATGAGAGCTCTGCGCTGATGGATGTCAGTTCCTGCTTGGTTCCTCTTGACTCAATCATCTCCTTCCAACAGAAACACGTCCACCATGGAAAGATTTCTTTATCGTGTTTCTATAATTTCATCAATGCAACAAAACCTAAACCATGCGGTGAAGGGTGCTGAAGAGGCGCGTTGAGAGCGTTCACTGCTCCTCCCAGGACAAACATTTAATAATGAATGCTTATTATATTTTTAAGCCCATGTAGTGCTTTTTCATAGTGGGCTAATACACTTAGAGCCCATGTTGCCATATGAGGCTTATGGAAGACTTTTTAGTTTGGGGCTCCAGACAGATTTGCTTTTTGTTTGTTTTGGTCCAAAATGGCTCTTTGGACAGTTTGGGTAGCCAACCGCTGAGCATCAGTAATTATTAATTATTAATCTTATTTCTCCCGAAGAGTTAAGTAAAATGATGTCATTCTGAAGCTTAACTTTGATTTCAGCAAACATTGATGGAAGCCACAAAGTCTTGAATAAGCCAAACATTAGCATTTTGATATTATTTGAATGAGTTCCACCCAGCTGTAGGTTCAATAATCTCAGCCAGGAAAGATGCGCCTTGGAGAGGGAGGGAAGACCGCCCAGTATGCTGACAGCTGCTGAAGCAGGCTGGTGCTGACAAACGCAAACGACTTTTATAATCTAAAAGGGATCTCAATATATCACATAAATATGTGTTTAACTTTAACAATGGAGTTTACCCAATGGTAGGTTCAAGGCGGTGAGCTGGTAATAAGGCACACAGCTGGTGAGGTGAGCTGGTGCTGAAAATTGCCAAAAGCTTTTTTTAAATTAAGGGGGATCTTAATGAACAGTGTAGATGTTTCAGTTCATCTACAGCTTGTCAAATCTGCTTAGACCTGCAATGATCCATGGGAAATGTTGGGCCACGAAGGATACACCAGGTCTATCATTCAGATAAGCTTAAATGAAAAATGCATCAGTAGGGTGCATTTGAAGGTACCTTACCCCAGGGTTCCACCATATGCATTAATGTTGTGGATCATCCATACTGTTGACTCCACGAAGCGCCATATTCCACTGGAAGGGTTTCAGAGAGGAGAATCTCGGTATGGTTGGACTAAAATCAAATTAGGATTTTATCATCATGCAGCAGTAGTGCATACATGTAAGCTTTAGATAGAACAATCAAGTATCTCACACGCTTGCTCTTTATCTGGTCACCTTACATCTCAGCCTGTGCCTTTTTCCTTTACGATGTTATCTTTATAAAACAGATGAGCCATATAAAATATAATGGTATTTTTTTTCTCCTCCAAATTAAGCATTTCATGGTCCATGGTGTCCTATGAAATGTTGGTCTATGGTGGCTTTGTGCTGGAACTGCAGGTATTGTTGTTTTGATGTTTTAGAGTAAAATAAGATCCACAGTCTGCACAACTAGTGTTTAACTTTGAAAATCCACCAGATCTAGTTTGCTTTTAAGCAACTGACTTTCTGCCTGATTGATCCACTACACTCCAGCTTGATGAGGACTTACCCCGAAATTCCATGTTCTCTGTATCCGCTCCATCCCTTTCTGCTTTAGACTGCCTGTGCAAAGCAAAGCCTCTCCGGCTCCTCCCATCTTCGTCCGCTCTGAGTTCCTTGGACCTCATGGAGAGCAGGCGCATTATTATTATTTGTTAATTTATAGGAGAAAAACATTAGGTAATGAACATTAATTAATTTAATGACATATATAAAACAGAATCAGTATCCATCAGCATCCATCACACATGAATTTCAGCCCAAAAATGTAACTTTCATTGATAATTAGGATCATACAAAATTGGTTTGTTCTCTACTTCCAAACTCAGCTTCTCTTCATCCATGCCTGTGATACAAAGTTTCTTTTGAAGTTGTGAGATGCGCTCTTGGAAGTTGTTTTGACAAGATTTTATGAAACTTTTAAGCCCCTCAGTATAAAATAAATATTTTGGTCGAGATGAGAAATCTGTTTCCTGGTATGTTGAAGTACAAATAGCTGCATCCAATAATTAGTTAATTAAACGGGCTTAGTTTTATGGGAATATGTATGAATTATGCTCTATTTTTTACTTACCAAGCAATTGTTACCCAAGGTAACTTTGACTTGTCATGTTCTTTTTCCTCTTCGGTTTGATTGCAAACTCGGATCTTGGCCTTGCCGGCTTCCAACAGACCAGAGAGAAGAACAAATAGCTTGGCTTTATATTTAAGACGTACTTGAATGGTGACGTTTAGAGGAGTAGCAGGGATGTTGAACAGTTCTCATTGACTAACATGACTGCGCAAGTGCTCCACAGGATGTACATGAGCAGGACGGAGTGGTGGATGTGGAATCTGGTGGTCATTGACTAGAGCGGCTGCATCCAACTGCGGCAGCGGGGCACGGACGCTCTGCGGTGTTAACTCATTCAGTGAAACCCTGATGTTTGGAGGATTGGTGGAATTGGGCCAGCCTTTGGCACAGCACTGTGGCAAAATTGGTCAACAAATGCGACCTTCAGAGGACACAGCCCCTGAATTTAGACACAGCTGTTGTGCAAAATTAATGTCCTGCAGATAATGAATAGATGGTTAACTAGAACTGGAGTTATAGTTAATTATTATCCTATTCAACATCGAAGGCCAAAATCAATTTAGTGTTCTTAGGTGGATAACTATAGCCCTGAGTTATCTACTTACCGGTTGTTGGTCCACAACTGGAGGGTTCCGGGACCGGCTGTTAAAATCC